>NC_047018.1:48006479-48306479 GCF_902652985.1 Pecten maximus | reverse complement strand
CAGTTTACATAAAAATAATTGCACTTACGTTTGATTCCCGTGATTTGTTATCGGACAATAGTCTTCTATGAGCTGTCATAAAGCTGACCGTGTTTCAGGCGTACCTTCAATATGGCGTCTTAACAGTAGGAGCAGCAATGCACTATGGGATAAATTACCCGAACTTCCGCTCGGCGGTGACGTTTGTTAAGCCAAAGAGCTTGTTGCGAATCCCTAGTATATAGGTCTCTGGAGATACTAAGTCGTTTACGACATAGCTAAGTCGTTATTACGAGATACTAAGTAGTTAATACGAGATACTATGTCGTTATTACGACATAGCTAAGTCGTTATTACGAGATACTATGTCGTTATTACGACATAATATATTTTTTCGCTGTGACCCCAACTGGCTTCCGTATTAAATCAATAGGATTCCTTATGGATATTTTTAAGTAATTTATGCGTTTGTACAGAATGATAAAGACAGTTAAATCCTCCAGATACTAAACCCTATAATTGGGGTACGTGTTTTAAAGCGTTTCTAAGATATTGATACGAGTTACCTGCCCTCTGCTTGAGCATGGCTAAGTCACGAGACTCAGATTAAACAAAGTTCTATACATCGAAAATACATCAAAATACTTCACGTGAAAATAAAAATATGTGTACGATAGTGGCAAATAATATCAAGCTGACAAATTAATATGAAATTTAGGAAAGGATGGGCGACGGTTATCTAATTAATTTCACAGATTAAAAGTAAACACCACTTACCCTGCTTACACCCGGACACAGCAGCACGGCATTCGGAACACCTCGGCCGATTCTCTACGGTCATCTAACCTCGGATGTATCACGGTCGTCGCCATATTGGAACTACTTTCAAGTTCCCGGGTGCCGGGAGGGGGAGGGGTAAACATGGCTGCGTCCATGGATACAACACCCGTGAAAAGTGTTTTGCCCAATACGACGTGCATGCTTTGACTACAAGAAAACCGGAGGGCTCACTGTTTGATAAAGTCCAAGGCTACAAAAGAAAACTATCTAAAAGAAAGTTGAAAGACTGAGAAAAGGAATTTCTATTCCTGCTGATGACAACTCTGACAATGAAGTTTGATAAGTTGTACATCTGTATATGTGAAGAGAATGTTTAGGGGTTTCTTTAGTCAGTTCTTGAATGGAAGGTGTGAGTTCAAGGGAAGACTGTGACTTATAAGTAAACTATGATAGGTGTAGGTGGGTCTACCCGCCACCCTTACAACCATATTGCTTACTCACTATAACCGCATACCTTCCAATATACATCATGATCAGTGTAACAGTACTAGTGCAACTATTGTTTCATTAATTACTTACCTTCACAACAATTATGAGATGTCTACATGATTGTAATCAATTGTATTAGTACCTATTACATGTATATATTTTAAATTTACTTTTACATGTTTTTATATGCCAGTTTATAGTGGATATCTATGGTGTAGGTGGGAAATACCCAACACCCAGATTGTAATCTGCAAATAATGCACATATCCACATATAACCTATAGGTGGGTACAAAAGTATGCGAGAATACTATAAAAAAAAACAAAAAAAAACAGTTGTACGTGCGACACACTCGTCACCCATACAGGTTACATTCTTGATATATCAAAACACATTTACATGTGTATATATAGATGACTAGTCTTATGTATTTGTGCTTCTGTGTGCATATATATTGGTGATTTACTAAGAACTCGGTGTAGGTGAGGATCTACCCGCCAACCAGGTAATTTAGTTTCTGTATAAATCTCGGCATATGCTGAAATTCATATAGTACATATAGTGTCATATTAATGATCATTTCACATACAGATGACCAAACTGTATTTTGTATCAATGTATAGCATAGGCCTGTGAAGAGAATATATTACCGGTATAAAAATATACTATTGTAACACCTGATTGATGTAGGTGGGAACCAAATACCCTGTAAGGTATAAATATTAATACATGACATGTATAATATACATTTGGTTGAATCCACATTACTTATGTGTGACCCTAAGAAACACTTTTATGTATTCTACCATATATCTTGTTTACATACTGGACATATATATATATATGTGTGTGTGTGTGTGAATTACAGTATATATATCGATTGACTAGCTTGATATATAGCAAGATGGATGATATGATCTGCCACACTAGGTTTCATTTTTGGTAACACTAATATTATAGTAGTACTGCTGACTTCCGGTTTCAATTCTTGATGTAATGAATGTGGTGTGGCACATTGTGAAAGTGTGAACAACTTCTCAATAACAAAGTTGTCCAGATGGCCCTAATGCATGCTAGGATGTAGTGTTACAAAATTTGTTTAAATGAACGACCTTGACCTTCATTTGTAGGTCATAGGGGTTAAATATGCTAAAATCAAAGACATTTAACACCTCAGGTGACCATTAAGGCCCATGTGCATCTTGTTGTTTTTATTCAAAAAGTATATTTGGAGCTGTATATAGTTTCTGTCTTTGAAAATGTTGATCAATATATATATAAATACTCACCTCATTACTTGTTCAATTAAATAAATACAATTGACTTCATCGTATGCCCCAATTTCAACAGAAACTACTTTTTGTATCAGACGCAGTCGAATCCCTGCTAGTTTAAAGTTCCTTGATATATCTTGTGCAATCTGATGCCAAGTAAGATGTATATACAGGTACCAGCAAGTGAGAATCTGAGAGTCATCGCTTTAGCTTGTTCAATGTATCTATTTCAATACATGTACTTAACTTTTCTGATAATAAATTGTTTTAATTGCAATATTTTAATTCATATAGATGTAAATGTATTTTAAGTAGATCCTTGTTAAATGTCTGCTATATATAACTATATATAGTTTAGAAATATAAATTCAACACGACAACTGTATATATATACACACATATATATAGCTCCATATAGCTTGACAATGAAGAATCCTAAATATTCACAGGGATTTCATTATCATTCAATTAATTCAAAGTAATTAATTGTTCAAAATATCAACTGTTTGCATTATGTAACTGCCTGAATACTGTTGATCTAGGAAATCATTATCAAATGCCACCAATGATACTATATACACAGTAATCAAATAAATTGTCATATGTGGACTCATTAGCAATAAATAAGTGACAAAGATTTTAACTATAGTCTGATTTTTCCTTATTAAGTTATAATAACTTTTGTGTAACGATGTTGCATTGGTGCAATTGAGTCGTCTGTATCAGGTAGTAGACAAGAGTCTCCTGTCCACATATTCTTTTGTATTGTTGTTAGCCATATATATCACACTGCGAGTTTCACCAATCATTAGTGTTGGTATGATTATTGATTATAATCAATAAGTTAATCCTGCTGAACCAATGGGGGGTGTTCAGGTGGCACATTGGTAACACATGCACTTGCCTTTCACCTAGGCGGCCGGGGTTCGATTCCCCCTATCGGATGTGGAAAGGTATGAGGTCACCTGTCCGACCACATGGGTTTTCTTCAGGTACTATAATGGTTTCCTCCCACAGCAAGACCTTTCGTGCGCTTCCATCCAGGCCAACAAGCGTGTTTAATATAAGTTAATATAAATTGTTTCAAAATTGTTTTAAATCAATTACAAAGGTTAATGATTGATTATAAATTTTAATAATCAATTATTTAAAAACAAAAAAAAAAACAAACACCATTTTCAGATTGCCAGTGATTCTGTATTCTTGCCCTTTTCAAAGGACATGCAATTGCAAGATGTCAAAACATAAATATGACAGAATGATTTTACATAATAATTAGTCATACATGGGTAAATACCAAGCTAAATAAAACAAGCATTCTGTGAGTATTGCTAGACCAATACATGTCCCCTACCGGTGCCCCCAAGTTAAAACTTTAGCCAAATTTGAGTAAAAAAGTTTAGCCACAACTGAAACATTATCATTTTATGAAAATAAGTTCATTCCAAACAATGTGTAAATTCAGCTCTATTGGGGTGAATAAACAATGTTTCCTGCCCATAAAAGATATTCAGGTATTTGTTTGGTATGTCTACTGTACAGAGTAAAAGAATCTAAAGTGAATTTAAATTGAAATGTGTAATAACTGAAGTATCTTGACCACAAACAAAATTCAGTGATTCCAGATCTAACAATTGGTGATCGGGCAGTTTATATCCATCAGATCAAACAAATGAAACTGGTGTTATTGTGACAGTGTTATTGAATGGTTTCTCACAGGAAATAATCTCTGCAAAAGTGATCATGACATAGTGAGAGTGTCACTATACCTGGCATTAAATATAATCCCTGTGAACAATTGTCTTAAGAATCTACTTTATACAGCAACAGAATCCACAAGAATGATGTGTATGTCACTAGATGCAGCGAGTTGCTTAAAATTACACTTGACGTGAGAAATCATATATACAGTCAGTAACGACGAGTCATTTTCTGCCACAAATGGGGCAAAAATGTTCCTTTGGTCCTGAAAAAACAACACTTTCAAATCCAAAGTAATTCACAAGAATAATTCTATAACATGTTTCACTTCACAAAACTTTCTCATTTCTTCCGTCATACCGATTCTGTTTTTTGCAATATAATTTTTGTTGTAGTAAAGAATTGCCACTGACGGTTGTCCAACGCGTCCAGCACGACCGATTTCTTGTAGGTATTTCTCCAGGGTTGTTGGGGGCCTGCAATGAATGATACGTGAAACACATGGAGCATTAAGCCCCATTCCCAGTGCAACAGTTGCCAAAACTAATCTGACTTTAGGGGTTTCTTTAGTCAGTTCTTGAATAGTGATTTTCTTCATGGACTCTGCATAATCTTTGTGGTATTGGGCATATATTCTATTCTGTGGAATTTCCTCACCATCATAGCTGGCACCCTTAAGTTTACACGAAAGAAACTGATAAAAATAGGACAATGCTTCCAAACTTTCCACATACATTATGGTTACTGGAAAATGAACTCCTTTTTCCAGCAATTCTGTTGCCACTGGTTGTATCAAGTCATCAAATTTGTCAAATTTATGAGAGTTTGGCAATCTGGTTCTAATGTCTATAAATATCTTTGGACGGTCCACATTCTCACTGATAACAGGTGGATTTTTCAAATTCAGCTGTTTAGATAGACTTGCAATTGATTTCGGTGTAGCAGTTGCTGTGAGAATTAAATGCAAAGCTTTCTCTAGAATGCACATTAACTCCCCAAGCTTCTGGAATGCAGGACGGAATTCTTCTCCCCTTCAAAAAAAAAAGGAAAAAAAAGATTAATTGCGGTTGACATTAACAAATATAGAACAAGATTAATTCGTAATTGTTTGTCACCTCTTTCCTGCGCATGCTTTGTCGATAAATTTCCCAAAAACGGGCTATGATTAGATATTCATTAATGTGATGATATCAATAACCCTGCAAAGTTTTAATTCAATCCAACACCAATGAAATTATAACAATTTTAATTATAATACAAATTATCAAAATTTACCATTTTCTTAAAAATATATTGTTGAAGGCAAAGACTGGTATTGCAACTTGATTTCTTTTTCAATAAGGACTGATTATACTCTAAAATATGAATTCTACCTCATTTTATTTTGCAACATTGCCCTTAATGCTGATTTAATTTTTTTTTTGCAAATGTGTATTTATACATACCATTCTGAAACCATATGGACTTCATCTATGACTACTGCACAAATGATCTCTTGGTACAGTTGAGACCTAGCTAAGAAGTCGACTCTGGATGACAATAAATTATGCAAAAGTCTCCTCTCTCCAGTTGCTCAAATGGAACATCAATTTCAACATATTCATGATCCTGTTCCTCATCGTTCTCGCAATCCGCATCTGTATAAGTTGAGCCATGAGTACCTGTGAAATGTGAAACGGAGATGGGTTATTCAGGCTGATTTCACACTAGTCAGAACAATAGGTTATGTCATGCATATGCCTACTGGTGGTTTCAGTTGGTTTGGGTTATGTAAGTTTGAAAAAGGAAAAAGTACTGGTGAGCTGATAACAATTGTCAAAGCAATGAAAAATGAAAGGTACCATACATGTTACGGGAAAGAGTATTATTCAATATTCATCTTGCATTTTGGTACATGACATTTTAAATTTGGTTGTTTTTAAATACGAATGAAATTGACAATTAAAGCATTCTACTTTACAGAGATGCATAGCTAGCCAAACCAACAAAGCCAGACCATCAGTGGGAGGGGCTAAACTGGACACAGGGACATAACTTATCACTGTATCATGTGTATGAAAGGGCTGATATGTATTTCAAACATTTGTAGTAGCAATTATGACAGTCACACGTGCACCTGTTTTTGTGTTTTAAATGACTATTATAAATTTTTTTATGGTTGGCTGTCTTAATTATGTGCTTTTACTTACATCGTAAAATGTATCTAAAGATGTATGATCGATTCCCCGGTGTTACAAATTTAAACCTACAACGTTAACGATTTCTTTCCATACTTTGACCAGATCTATAACAGACATGAGGGGATCCAAACATACAATACATAAAGCATACAATATAACTGACACATACCAGTGAAGTTCAAACTGCAAGCAGTAAATCCCTTCTTCCTCATTGTAATGACTTGGTCCTGGATTAGGGAATTCAGCGGGGACACGACTATCACGCTCATTGGTTTCCGTTTCTCCATTTTCAGCTGACAAAACCACGGTAACAGCTGAAATATCACACTTTTGCCGTAGCCTGTGGGTAATACCGATACACAGTCATGATCATCGTATAATGCTCGCAACGTTTCAATCTGTTTCTCCTTCAAAGTGATGTTGTTTTCTTTAAATAAAGGACAATTATCGAGAAAATACTTAAACACTGTTCGAACGACGCCATTTTGGAGATCTATATGCACAGCGGAGACTCATCCATAATGAGTGATACGGCGACCGCATCACAAATGCACGGCGTTTATACATATCAAATACCGTGATACATCCGAGGTTAGATGACCGTAGAGAATCGGCCGAGGTGTTCCGAATGAGCAGCACGGGTATCTTACGTAACCGGATGTTACAATTTTCCGGAATAAGTCAAAAAATAAACGAGCGGAACGCAACTGCGATACAATTATATATGGAAGCTGACGGGGTTGACTGAACATTGCGGTCCACCTAATGAGTGTCCTGTGAGAGTTTTTTCACGCCCCGCAATTCGTTAAGTGATATTTTTAAATATTTTTTTTCTGTATCATACATGTAATGTTATTGTATATACTTGTATTATGAAACAGACTATTGTAACGTGTCGGGGGTCCGTACCCAAGTTACTTCTTGGGATCCCTTATATTTGCTCTTACCGGGTGCTCAAAAAGTGCCGATATATACAAAAATATATTCTGACCATGCCTTGCTCAAGAATGGTAGCAATAATAAATCAAAGTACTGGAAGTACTGTAAACGAACATTATTGTGCAATGCAAAATCAGTAATCTTCTAAGTTTAAAGTTGATAAATTTACTGATATTGGTTTAGGAATTAATTCCAAATAATTTGAAATGTTTGTAGCTGTTCTGATATGATTGAACACATGCATTTTTCTGTAAGGTCCTAATTGAAATTGGAAGTTTGTTGATCTATCTTGGATGGATGAAAATAAAATATTCTTTCGGGAAGGCATCATCAGTTATAATACAGCCAGGACTCTGTGACCTTATTGATGCCAACTTCTAATATGCACTAAATTTAGGCTAGTTCCATCGTTAGTTTAGCATATTTCAACTTAATATGATGAAACACACATAAAGAACTACATGTACTGAAAACCAAAATCAGAGCTGCTAATCAAGGCCCGGATTAGGAATGTATCCTATTGAAACTGTACTCAAGCATGTATGGTACTTCAGACAAAAAATTTGACTCCTTTTGTTCAGGAATCATTTGATGTTAATAAATCTTTATATGACAAGATATACTTCTGGTATTATGAATTACAGTATTGTACACAATGTGATAAAGAAAAACAACCATATAAAGACTATCTTCATCAAATAATTCAGCAAACAGGAAAAGAGAACTTCAAGCTTCATTTTCAACTTCAAAGCTGAAAAAGGTTACAGTCTATTCGATGGGATGACACATTCCCTATTTACTGTCCCTTTCCTATGTTGATCATCTTATCATAGTGAACCACACAGTTCAGCAATGTAATTGCACAAATCACATCCTTTATGTGGAGTGAACATTTTTCGGGGTGTTATAAGATTCCATAACTGTATGCAAATTTGTGAATCATTCCATATCTATATCTATATATAGTAGACTACGCTCGCTTTGTGGATATTGACAGAATAACATATATTGACGTATACATACTAATTCAATTTTAGAATTGTAACTGAAATCTTGTAACAGCATGGCACAAATAGTCATCTGAACATTTGTTGTATATTGAAAAAATATTTAAGGTAAATATTAACTCATTTGCTTGACTTCAATTTTCAGTTTATCAATTCATTGATTACTCCGTGTTTGAAGTATGGTGTAGTGAGAATTTCAAGTCTTGATCATGACTTGACGAAAATTCTAAATTAACAAATTATTAAAATGAATTTGTTTGAAAAATAACACAAGTTCCACAGCAATATTATATAGAGTATCAATCACAATGTATAAGAAGTTATAAAACTACAGATAACAATTAACGGCTGAATATCAAATTAAGTGAATATCACAAGTCTTTTTGCATTTGTTTTTAGATAATCCGGATTTCCGTCTTTAAAAAAATTTACCTAGTAGACGTAGTGCATAGTAAACGTAGCCGTGTAACAGCTGATTTTAAACAGATTGACTTAACATGAACTTAACACCGTCTCATTAGTTCGTCACAATCGAAAATTTGGTCGTGAATTCGGTATTTTGCAATTTTTTTCAAAATACTTCCAGGTAAATGAAAAATAAATTCTCGTAAAAATATCGATTTTGGGTCCACTATCGGCCATTTCGGTAATTCAACTCTAATAACGACAATCGGGCCACAATTCGCAAATGAATAATTAATTTAAAATTCGGTCAAATAAACCTCTAATATTTTACATATGATACAATTAGGCATTGAAAAACATATATTTTGGTCAATCCTCTGAAAATAATGCCAATTTATATTATGATTAAGCCCCATTTTTCTTCATTTCGGTATTTGCAAGTCCGCTTCACGTGTGGTCCGTTTCAGTAAATATTCTCGTCTTTGCCGAAATAAAAACAAGCTATATAATTGTTCATTTTAAACATGACAACTGCCAACCACACGTATCCAAAAATGTTATTGTTGATATCATCTGAACATTGCCGTAGTTATCTGTCACTTCGATTGTAAACCCCCTGCCATAGTCATGGAAGAATCGCCCAATCAAATTGGTTTAACTTTTGATTTCCGTAATCTTGCAGTTACCTCCCTTACAACAGTAAATACATTCCAAGTATCGCCTACAACAAGCAATCCCGTGCACATAACAAGATATTATCATTTGCATTTGATTTATTGGTCATTTTCGTCAAAGGAAATTGGTATATGGAAATCGATGACAACGTTAACGCTATGACCAGTCACCCTGACCACAAATGCCACCTAATTGTAAGTCTATACATATGTACAGTTCTTTCTCGCAAACACCGTTAACACGTACAGTAACCTATAGTATGATACAATGTATCGTCTCGTATGCCGTTATTGATATATTTCTTTCTCTAAATTATAGAAATACACACCTAGTTGATAATGATGTAACATTCTAGAATATACATATTACACATTTAAGTAAATCGCGGACATATTTGCAGACCTATGCTTTAATGTCAGCCGTTTTGGAATGAACACGGAAGAGCAAAACTTTCTAAACATCCGGAGACGAATGCGCCTGCGCAATAGTTGTTTACATAAATATATATTGACCTGGAGTTATTCGCAAAGTTCAGGTTCATTTAGTCTTAACATTTCGCTAGCGTTATGCATTTCTCAAATCGTATGCATCTTGAAAACATCTACTGAACATATTTCAACATTTTCGGTAAAACTACTATATAAAACGAAGATGTTTTTGCAGGTAAATTATTTGAAGCGTAAGGCAATGGGGGCAGCCATATTTCATTGAAACAGACAGTAGATGGCGTATTGGTGAATGTGGTTACCAAATATGGTCATATTTCTCAGTCCAGTTCTTGATTGCAATAACCGAACATTAATGTTCGTTTAAACATATACACACACCCTTACTGAGCAGAACTGACTAACAATAATTACAGATATTAACTATATGTAGAGCAAAGGGCAAAGCGTATCTACCTATATCTGCTCACTGCTTAAACAACACTAAATATCATCTATTAATACAAGGTCAATTATAAGAGAGAGCATGTAATGTTACGGCTATGTCAGACCCCAGTACTCGATCCCCGAGTACTCCCACCAGACTACTACGCCGTACGCCTGTCCGCTCAAAGGGACATAACTCCTATAACACCGACCAGCGCGCACACACACGCAGCAGCTATAATGCACCGCTGCTCACAGTCACAGCCAGCCTCAGGCCGCGTTACAGCGTCTGCTCACTACAGCAGGGCCCGTATAATATTTACTATACGACCGCTCTAACCTACGGGATGCATGTGAAGAGAGCAAGACTGAGGGAATATTACCGTACCTTTTTAGTGCTGCTGCCTGGTCAGTCATCGAAGTCTGCTGACAAGCTAGCAGACGGCTTTATATACCCTCCCAAAACCGAAGGTAGCGCCGTCTATGTTCCCGCCGGAACTTTCCTATACTATATCTTTGTCTTTTAAATGTTTGAATGTTACGCGCTCTAATCACGCCATGCTACAAGCTTATTATTGACACCGAGATTGTATCAAAACACGGAAGTAAACAGGTATTGTAACATTATAAACTGTATAACATATGTACAAATAAACAAACAGCTGGATAGGTGAAAGTATGCTTGTCACAATATAGTTACTGTACACATATTTGTATGACGTCGACCACAGGGTCACGGGAGCGTTCTGAATACAGTACCGGTCATGGCGGAACACAGTCTTAGTGTGTGTTGTTATTTACAGAGATAACTAATATAACATGGTGTTAGAATACGGGAATACAAGATAAAGCGGACCATGGCTTTGTATCAGTTCACGCCACCGGAGAAGTTAAACTTCAAAGTGCCAGAAGAATGGCTGAAATGGGAGAAACGCTTCCAAAGATTCCGGGTAGCCTCCGGTCTTGTGGAACAAGACTTCATGCACTGTCCGAACATTGCGGATACGGAGTATTGAGGGAAGAGATTGTTACGTCGTGTTCCGGATTTAACCACAAACGTCGAATTGAATCAACCATTTATTAGCCAACATGGCCGCCCGATTCCCTGTCGAAGACGCGCTCGTGCCCCAGGTCAATGAATCATGTTACGTCATACAATTTAGGCTCCACTACTCTAATCTTATAACTCGACAATGATGTATACAAGAACACTACATTCCCCTTTTTCTAAGATAACTAACTCATTGAAAACGTAAATGAAAACACTTTTGGCCAAGTCTCTTGGTAGTATCCATGTTGTCCACGAAATAAACTATAATCACAAATTACAAGTATCAATTTGCTAATATTCACTAACACTGTCATACTAAACAAAATGTTAATGTCACTTATATATATACACGTTATTTCATAACAAAGTCTTTAAACTTCACGGAAAGTTTAACATCTCTCCTGGGCCTGGACAACGTCTCTGTCTGGATATCTTGTGGCGGATCATCATCGACGTCGTCCAGGTTGTCCTCCATGACTCCCAATGGACTTCCACTCGGCTGCTTGTCCAGGATGTCCTCAATGACTCCCAATGGACTTCCACTCAGCTGCTTGTCCAGGTTGTCCTCTGGTGTTTGGAATGGTTTAATGAACGTGCTGTTCCTTTTGTAACACACGCCATCATTCGACACAACAGTGCAGCTATTTCCGTTTTTCTCAACTAGTGTGTAGGGCGTAGGACAGAATGGTGTGCTAAACTTGTCTGTTTGTTTCTGTTTCACCAGTACAGACTCTCCGACTTTCAAGTCAGAATCTTGAGCACCACGTTTCGCGTCAATATATATCTTGTTACGATATTTCATGTGCGCGTCTCTGTCACGTACTCCCTCATCGATCAAACTCTTTCCTAAATGTTCTTTTTGAGGCAGTTTTGTCCTCAATTTCCTCCCGTACATCAACTCCGCAGGAGATACTCCGGTCGTACTGTGTGGTGTTGTCCTATACGCTAATAGATATGTCCGTATTTCTGTCTTCCAGTCTTTTGACTGCGCGTGCGTGATCTTGATACGTTTCATCAGTGAACGATTTTGGCGTTCAACTTCGCCGTTCGCAGCTGGATACAATGGAGTAACACGGCGGTGTATAATTCCATTTTCTCGCATGTAGTCTTTAAAATGGTCAGCCTTAAACTGTGGTCCATTATCCGACGTTATAGATACTGGTATCCCATGACGACAAAACATGTTCTCCAAACTTTCTGTGATCTTTGTACTTGTGGTATCTTTCATGATTTCAATCTCGTAGTAACGGCTATAGTAGTCTACTACCACAAACACATAATGACCAGTTGGAAGCGGTCCCAGTAAGTCAATGGCGAAGTCTTGCAATGGTCCGTTAGGCAACTCTGTAGGTTTTAACGGTTCTGGGTGTACCGTTCCGGTAATTATTTGACACCCATGACACGATTTTACATGTTTAACAACGTCTCTGTCCATTTGAGGCCACCATACCTTGGTCCTTAATTGTTGTTTTGTTCCTACTATGCCCAAGTGTCCTTGGTGAGCAAGTTGAATACATTTGTTCCTTAAGTATTTCGGAATGACTAGTCGCGTTCCACGTAGTACTAGGTATCCAAGTCTACTAAGTTCATCTCTCACCGGATAATATGGTGTGCACGTTTTGTCCCACCTACGAGATTCCATACATTCTCTCACCATAGACAGTTCGTCATCTTCCTTTGAGGCCTCCTCCACCTCATGAGTCATCAAAGCTGACGGAGTAGCCTCCCTTGCTACGAAACGAATGTAATTCTCCGTTTCCATTTTCAGTTTACTTTGACCGACATTCCGCGTACCCACTAATCGCGACAATGCATCTGCAATGTTCCCTGTACCAGGTTCGTATCGCACTTTAAATCTGTAAGGCATGAGTTTCATCACCCAGCGTTCAATTCTCGCGTTTGGTTTTGATTTTGGTCCATACAAACTTCAAGGGGTTTATGGTCAGTTACAATTTCAAAGTCTAGTCCAACTAGGTATATTTTGAATTTCTTGCACCCCCATACAACAGCCAATGCTTCTTTCTCAGTCGTTGAGTATCGCCGTTCAACATCGGATAATGCCCTACTCATATAGCTAATGACCTTAGAATTTCCGTTCTGATCTTCCTGGAGCAATATCGCAGCAATACCAACATTACTGGCATCTGTCACAACAGTTGTTTTGTCTGCATTCAACGAGATATGACCTAATGTCTCTGCCTTGGAGAGGCATTCCTTCAGTTTTACAAAACTCGCTTGCTGGTCGCGTTCCCATACAAACTCAACACCTTTCTTAGTGAGCCGTCGCATCGGTTCAGAAATTGTTGCTAAGTTGCATGGTATATAACGCCCACTGAAGTTCACTAGCCCAAGGAAACTTCTCACCTCTGATGACGTCTTTGGTGGTGTCGCGTTGACTATCGCACGAACTCGTTCCTTTGTAGGTCCAATACCTTGACCTGAGATCACGTGACCCATAAACTCAATTTCACTAAGTCCAATTTGACATTTCCGTTTGTTCAATGTCAGGCCCTTTTCTCGAAGCCTCGCGAGTACCTTCTCTAGTCGCTCGTTGTGTTCCTGTTTGGTGTGACCATAGACTACAATATCATCAGAAATGTTCTGTACACCCTCAATGTCATGAAATACACGCGAAATGACATGCTGATACTGCTCTGGTGCAGAATTGGTACCAAACATTAACCGCTTGTATCGGTAGAGTCCCTTGTGTGTCACAAATGTAGTTATGTTGCGCGAATCCTCCTCAAGCTCAATTTGATGATACCCATACTTCAGGTCTAACTTGCTGAAAACTTTGCAGCCATTGAGGTCATACAAAATCTCGTCCACCGTAGGAATAGGGTGTCTCTCGCGCACGATTGCCTCATTTGCTCGACGCATGTCGACACACAGTCTGATATCCCCATCTGGTTTGGGTACAACAATAACAGTACTTACCCATTCAGTGGGTGTGGCCACTTTCTCTATTATGTCCATGTTCTCTAACTCATTCTGTACATTCTTTGAGCTACAGGCTGAAAATCATTGTCCACATGTAATTTCAGCTGGAAATCCTTCAGTTTTCCAATACCATCAAAGCATTCAGGATAGTTCTCAAAAACATTGTCAGACGCATGTACTCCTGTATCGAGTTTCAGCAATCCTAATTCCCTTGCTGTCTCTCTCCCTAATAATGCTGGTCCTTCACCGTCTAACACGAATATCTCTATTGCAGGTAATTTCACTCCGCCCTGCGAGATGACAGTTGTCGTGAACTTTCCCAGGAGTGATAATGGTTTCTTAGCTCCGTACGAGTACAACTTCTTCTGTGTCTTCTCAGACGTGCATTTTATTTTGTTTCTTTTAAGTTCATTCCATTGATTTTTTTCAATAATATTTACAGAAGCTCCACTGTCTACTATAAAATCAACAACTTGTTCATCTAGTTTGATTTTAACCACCTCTGTTGACTTCATGTCACTTACTTGGAATGTGTATTCATCACCGTCATCTTCATGTGCCTGTGGTATAGGTCCAACTGCATGTACTTTCCCATATCCCTTCCTTCCTCCAGATTTTCCGTACTTTTGTCCACGTTTTTCATTAGAGTTACTTCCCTTCGTCTGGTTAACAGAGCTAGGTTTCGGTTTCGTTTTGCACCTCGCAGCAAAATGTCCAACGCCACCACATAATTTACACTTCTGACCCCTTGCAGGACATTTCAAGTCTCTACCTATGTGACCAGTATATCCACATTTAAAACATACAGGACCCGAAGCTGTACGTGATGGGCTGTTAGCTACCACTGCGTGAACTGAGTTGTTTACACCGGACGCCGTATTTTCCATTTTCTTAGCATGCGCTTCTGACATTTCTAATGACTGTGCTATTCTTTTCAACTGTTCTAATGGAAGTTCATGACCTCGTTCGAGTAGACGTGTTCTCAACTTATGAGACGTACACTTTTCTATGACCTGGTCTCGAATTTGTTCATCGACATTGGTGAACTCGCACAACTGGGCTTGTTGTCTTAATCTCGTAATAAACTGTTCAATATTGTCGCTATTCTGAAACATATTTCTGAAACTGTATCGTTCATATGGAACGTTGACTTTTCCTTTGAAATGTTTGTTTAATGCATCTAGAGTTTTTCATAATTCGACTCACCTTCGTCCGCTGGTAATGTGAAATATATGTCCTGAACCTCTTGGCCCGCACAATATAATAACAAAGCCTGTTTCTGGTCCAAATCAGTAATTCCTTTCCCGATAGAAAATAAATCAAAACTTCTCATCCAGCGCTCCCATGTCTGGTGCATACGACACTGATCGGTGCGCGTTTCAAATTTGCTCAGTCCGTTTAGCTCAATTAAATTCGCCATCGTTCTTTTTACAGGTACCTCGACTTGATCATTCTCTGATTCGTCTTGTCCGTTCTCATAATTTTGATTTTCCTCGTCGCAAGATGTTACGTCGTGTTCCGGATTTAACCACAAACGTCGAATTGAATCAACCATTTATTAGCCAACATGGCCGCCCGATTCCCTGTCGAACACGCGCTCTCGTGCCCCAGGTTAATGAATCATGGGTCTACTTGTTTCTAAGCCGCCGGCGTAATCGGCGATGCGGATTTTCTACTTGTTTCTGAGCTGGTTATGCGTGCGCATCTTCGGTACACGCCGGTCTGCGCCGGAAAATGTTCAGCGGCGACCCGGCTTTCAAAATGGCGGCTAAAAGGTAAACATGTGCTCATAACACTGGTTAATTGATAATTGCATACATTTAAAATATTTCCGTTTGATACCGAGTGCAGAAATATGTTATTTTTTACATTTTTAGTCTATATATTCCTTAGAAATGCAATGACAAGTTACAGATATTTTTAAAAATAAGTGACAATATTCTGTGCAGTCAGGCACTAGCAAATCGCCAATTGCGATGTTTTTTTCGTGTGAAATGGGCTCATGACACATGGTTTTGCTTGTTTCAGCACTACACCAGATTTAATGGACGTAAAGGTTAACATTGATGGGAAGGATGTGACTATACGTGTCGACGCTGACACGATAAACTGTTTGAGAAGGAAAGGTAAAAACTAGGCCAATTTTTTTAAGTGAAACCATACACATATTATATTCAATATGTTACACGTTATATATGATATTGAAATCATGAAGTATTTAGGTGTCCGTAATAATGCATAATGATAAAAAAAAATGTTCTTTTTCACATGTTCTCTTAAAAATGACTTTCCATTATTTTGTATGGAATCTCACTTCCTTTTCCATTTTTAGATCCATCTGTTATTGAACTAGTCATGAAGTTGGCAAGGGAACAGTTGGCAAATGATACAGACGAAGAAGATCATACTAGCACCGAACAGTCAGAAGGTTCGTATTGTTTATTATAATCATCCTACTACAGTATATAATATTATAGTAATATTAAAATGCATATGTAAAAGATTAATATTGAAATTTCTTAATTGTACTATCTAGTTTACGATAGATAGTATATATCGAATTTGAGGGAACGGACATCACAAGATTATGATAAATATTTGTAGGGCTGGCAGATGAGTTGCCTGACATCGAAGAAGACTCATCAATGTCTGCTACAAGGTCTTCTCCTTCTCCTCCTCACTCTTCGAGTGACAGCACGGCCACATGCAGCTGGAGTAATGAGAGTGAAAGTTTACTCTTAGAAACGTTTCAAAAGCTAAGTAACAGCAAACAACTAATGAAATCTAAGTGGAAACATATAAGCAAATCACTAGAAGATGAGGGATTCTTTTTCTCTGCTGAAAAATGCAGGTTAAAAGTAAAAACACTTAAGGAAAGACATGCTAGGATACAGAGAAAACGAGGAAAGTCTGGGGAGAGTCCACCAACAGACAGTATGGAGGACAAGTTGGATGAAGTTTTCCAAAACATGCCAGATGTTAATCCATCATGCATAATTGAATCTGGTAATTTTTATGAATTATTAATCTTAAAAAATTATAGTTAAAACTGTTGTTATACTAATTTGTGCAATTATTTTTCGACTAGTTGTTAGAATGAAGTGTACAAGTGTAAGGTATAACTAAATCCCTTGTTTTTCATGATTTTCATGATTGATTGATTTTTAATTATTTTGCAACAGTTATGAAGGGGTTTGATGTATTTCCTCTTATAATTGTCAATGTTCCTCAAAAAGTATGGTACTCATTTAAAACAACATCAAATAAAATATTTTCCATAAGTATTGATGAGTCTTTTTATTCTATAGGTACTAGTGAAGATGTTAAGAAGACACACAAGAGACCCAGAACAGGTGTGTATGATCTATAAAGTTTAGCTAAATTACCAATTGTCGAGTTTTTGAACTATTCTAGGAATAAGTAAAGTTATTAATATAATTGCATTTGTAGATACATGCCAAAATCCTCTGCCTAAAAGGACAAGTGTTTATGAGTGGCAAGGGGGGGGGGGGGGGGGGGGGGGGGGGTTCACCATTGCCTGGGATCAAAATCTTGCACACAAGGCCTGTTGAAATTGGTCGCAGAGCGAGAAAAGGGGATGCTCCTTAATAATCCATGGACCTTCAACAAGATTTCATATCTGATAGTTTTTCCAAAGACAAAGCCTAGGTACATCGCTATGCAACATGGCACATTGAAGGAAATAAAGTTTCATCCAGGCTGTAAAGATGGTTGTTGAAATGGTAAATATTTTTCATCTATGAAAACAATTACTATTTTGATGATACTTTTAAAGCAACATGTCAGATTGAGGTTGTTCAACACGTGGGTTTTGAGATACCAAAATGACATTGGTAAAGTATGATTTACTGTGGATTAGTCCCACCTTCCGGTGATGGTGACGTCACAAAAATCGTATCAAAATGTGGCATCATAAAATAAGGTGGGACTAATCAACAGCAAATCATACATCTGCCACATCAATTCGGTATCTCAAAATCCCCGTATTGAATGCTGCTATATGAAATTTTAATATGTTTTTATTTTACATTGAAGGTCAGAAGCAGGCAGAACTGAAGTCCGAACTGATGGATTTACTGAAACAATCAAATGATGATGCAGAGCGGCGGCATAGAGAAAAGCTTACTGTGTTCAAGCAATTCCTGGACATTGTAGGGAAAAAATGATTCAGAGAAACTTATTGATGTATTCTCTATACGTATTATTTTGTATGGGACAAAGAAGCTGCAATATTTTTTCCTTATTTTTTTTTACTTTTGTAATGGCAAAGTAGCTGTGATATTTTTGTAATGGTAAAGTAGCTGTGATATTGTGTGATCGGTGAGATTGTATTACTCTTCCCAACACACTAATAAGTGCACTCTAGTTTCTGGAGAACGTGCAAAGTTATTTAGATGGATAATAATGTTTTGATCGTCATGTTGGACATCAAATGTCCAGAATCACATGAAAAATGACAGATAGAAATATTACCTGGTGGTATGTTGTTGATTTGCATTTTGAAATTTTGATGTAGTACTTATACTAAAGTATGATTATCCCAATTTTTGAAAGATTATAACTACAAAGGTTATACATTGCTGACCATTTATTTCACTAGAAAATAGAATTTTCAACTGTAATGACTAAAAACTTGAAATGATGATGTCTTTTTTTATTTTTTTATTTTAATATCGTCATTGAATATTGTGTTGGCAAATACAAGTTGTGATTTGCTATTCTTTTGTGTTCATTAAATTGTTCATGTTTTACATTCATCTTTGTTTTCTATGTTCAATCAAAAGAAACATTTCCATTTTTTTTCGAAAACATGAACTATAGTCTGTTTGTCATGTTGATCCTTTTAAGGGTTCCTTCTGCATCATTCTCGCCAAATTGGACAACATGGACATCATCATCATCATCATTGACGTCTGTTTCAAGAAATTCTGCCAGATCTTCTCCGTTACAAATGCACATATTGTGAAGAATACATGCTGACTGAATAACTGTGCACATGTTTACAATTGATCTCTTGTTAATATATTTTAGACGTCTAAAGCGACCTTTAAGCAAGCCAAAGGCTCTTTCTATCACTTGACGCTTTGACGAAAGACTCTTGTTGAACTTGGTTTGATTTCTTGTGAGATGTCCTGTATCTCTGTAGGGAGTTAGTAACCATACTTTGATTGGGTAGGCACCATCACCTAGAATATGGAAACGACCATACCGACATTTTTCAAAACCTGTATTCCAAAGATCAGAATTTCTTAAGACCTTTGCATCGTGGACTCTCCCAGGCCACCCTATGTTTACATGAATTAATTTCATATCACTTGTACATACACCCTGCAAGATTAGGGAATGGAATTTTTTGCGATTGAAGTAGGCTTGTGGGTTTTCTGAGGGTGGTTCGATCCTGACATGTGTTCCGTCTACTGCTCCTATAATGCCTGAAAATTCATAAGTACCCATGTCATTAAATTTCATGGCTATGTTGTCCATTTCCTCGTTACTTGGCCACCTGATAAATTTGTGCATTAAGTTATTGTTGATTGCATCAATCACTTGGTTGTGATGTTTTAAAAAGCTGTACTCTGTAACACCGAATCTATCGCTTAGTTCCATTAAGTTTTCTTGAGAAGCTAGATATCGCAAGGTCATTAGCACTTTTTTCTGAACAGGCACCTCATCTCTACCCCCTCTGTAACTTCTTTTTCTTAGTTCCCGGCATCTTGCAAGAGATTGGCACAACAGTTCAACTGTTCCTCTTGTCATACGAAAGAACCTCTGAAATGTATCCGGGAAAAATTCAGGAACAGTTGTTTCAAAAAATCCCTGGGTCTTTCTTCTTATTCGACGAGTCCTGTGAAGAAATTGCATATTAGTAACCTGTTATTCAGTTGTTTGCTACAGGTAATATATATGTCATATTATAAATATAGAAGTATAAAATTATATTTATATTTATCATAATATTGTTGGTAGCATAAAAGTTTCTTAAAGTAGACTAAACACTCGTGTACATGTACGTGTAACTGTATGTGATAAAAGTACACGCCGGATTCTAAGAATAGTTAATTGAAATATAGTACAAGGATACGACCTTTAAAAGCAACATTGCGACAACATTCAACGTTCCAGAACACTAAATAATTATATAATATAATGCGTGAATAACAATTTACAACAAGCATTGTGTGTACATCAGTAGTGTATGTATATATGTAAGCTACATGACAACTGCAACAGACAGAATAGTACTACATGTACATATCTCTTGACGACTCAAAAGCTGCTAGCAGCAACAACACACATAACTAAGCTTAAATAATTACTCACTTTTCATCAGCATATGCCAGAAAGCAAATTATGTCTCTTTTAAATCTTTCTTCCTCAGTATTATCAAACAATTCCTCAAATATGTACATAAACATGGAGAGGTCTTCTCTGCTGAATCCTGTGTCAGCCATGATGGATTTTTATATCCTGTCGCCGGGACGCTTGTTTCTTAACTCAAAACCGGCGTGCGCCTGATCCGGAAAATCTGCCACAAACAAGTAGACCCCATGTTACGTCATACAATTTAGGCTCCACTACTCTAATCTTATAACTGGACAATGATGTATACAAGAAAACTACAGAGATGATCAGAGACAGGTTAGTGGTCAGGTTGAAGAACATACGATTGTCTGAAAAATTACAATTAGACGCGAATCTCGCATTAGAGAAAGCTGTAACTCGGGCTCGTCAGAGTGAGGCAGTTAAGAAACAACAGTCGGTTGTCCGTAACGTTGAACCAAGTCAGATACCTGTGAATGTTGATAGACTTAGTAAACAAGATAAACACCGGAGACAACGATTTCCTACAAAGCAAAAACCTAATGTAGACATGAGTGATAATCAAGATCACTGTGGTCGTTGTGGCTTTAGGACACGACATGCTTTAGCACAGTGTCCAGCTGCTAAAGATGCAAAATGTTACAGCTGTGGAGGAATGGGACACTTCAGAAAATTTTGTAGAAGTAAACACACAGGTAAGAGACCATTACAGTACGGGTCCCGAGAAAAGAAAAAAAATCACGAGGTCACCGCAGGATTCCGACGAATACGACTATGATGACGCATTTCTAGGATCGGTATCTACAGATAAGAGTTCAATGAACTGGTCTATAAACCTTTATCTGGAAAACAGAAAGGTCACCTTTAAAATAGACGCTGGTGCCGATGTCACGGTTATACCAAAGACACTTTACAAGTACATCAAAGTCCTATTAGAGAAATCAACTAAAGTACTTGTAGGTCCAGGGAAACAGCGACTAGAAGTGTTAGGGAAGTTTCATGGTAAGATTAAAGGGAAAACAGAGACGATACAAGATGTGTACGTTGTAGAAAACCTTCAATTCCCTTTACTAGGAAGTCCAGCGATAAGAGCATTGGATTTGATCAAAATTGTCGGATCAGTAGCTGTAAAATCACAGTTGTTTTGTGGCATGGGAAAACTGGATGGGACATATAAAATCACTCTAAAACCTGATGGTACGCCACACGCAGTTAGCGCCCCGAGGCGAATACCTATGCCATACCTGGGTCGAGTGAAAGATGAGTTAAAACGCATGGTCAATCTCGGCGTGATTTCACAGGTAGAACAACCAGCAGATTGGTGTGCTGGGATGGTTGTTGTCCCCAAACCAAATGGCAAAATACGCATTTGTACGGACTATACCAAGTTGAACGAAGCTGTAAAACGAGAATTTCATCAAATGCCAGCCGTTGACCAGACATTATGTCAGCTTAGTGGTGCCAAGTTCTTCACAAAACTAGCTGCCAACTCGGGTTTTTGGCAGATTCCGCTTAGTGAGGAATCATCACTGCTCACAACCTTTATCACTCCATACGGTAGGTACCGATATCACCGTCTACCGTTCGGAATAAAGTCCGCCCCAGAAATCTTTCAACGTAAGATGATGGAACTATTGGAAGGACTTGAAGGTGTGATACGTCAGATGGACGATACACTAGTATTTGGGTCCACACAGGAAGAACATGATGGCAGACTCAAAACAGTACTTTCAAGGATTGAACAAAACGGGTTGACACTTAAGAAAGAGAAATGCCAATTCTCTCAGTCTACTGTTACTTTCCTAGGACATGTGATTGATGAAAACGGATTGAGACCGGATCCAAGAAGAATCAAGGCACTGGAGGACATGCCGACTCCAGCCAATATAACTGAGCTTCGTCGATTCCTAGGAATGGTGAATCAGCTTGGAAAGTTTTCGGCAAAGTTGGCAGAGTTGACAAAACCCCTGAGAGATCTACTTAATCTCAACAATGATTGGTACTGGGGTGAAGACCAGAAAGCAGCAATGTTAGCTGTGAAACATGAACTTAGCTCCGCTCCTACACTAGCGCTATATGACCCTGCTGTGGAAACAAAGCTATCAGCAGATGCTTCGTCATACGGCTTAGGCGCTGCACTACTTCAAAAGTCTGTCAATAGTGGAACCTGGAGAGCGGTCGCGTAAGTGGAAAAAGAAGCCCTCGCGACAACCTGGGCCTGTGACAAATTCAGTGACCTGGCCCCGGGATCATGAAGCAGACTTAAGTCTAAGACTACACTTGGACTTAAGTCTTAAGATTTTACTTAGCTAAGACCGAAATCTTAAGTGGATCATGAAACGTGCTAAGCATAATCTTAGCTGAGTCTAAACTTAAGTCAAAATAATGTCACTGTTATGGCAACGCGCGCACTGATTCGCGTATTTACGGTAATTTATCGGAGCTCTTCAGTGTGGGAAACCACGTTGCTGCATGTAAATATATCGAAAGAAGATGGGGAGCGCACCTTGCATAAAACTAATTCAAATCTGTGTTCGGTTTTCTAGGTATGTATAGCAGCAAGACCCTGTTGAATGTCACACAAAGAACAGTGTAAGAATATTATTTCCTCGAACTTATCCGCACCAACCGACAGCGCCCGTCATAATTATATTGTCTAACTTTGTTGAGAGTAGCTTCGTTATTGGTACGGTTGGTTAACGAAAAACACCCACCCTTTATTTATACTGCTACTAGTGAATTAGAATATATTTAGTATCCCAAATAACAACTTACCTAGACTAGTCTACTGCATCACTACTTTAAAATAATTTTGAGAGGCCCAGTAGGCTATTTAACAGTCGAATAAATAGGTAGAATTTCCATGGATATCGGCCAACAATGTCGGCATTGAAATTTTTCCCCGAGTTTGTACATAAGTCATAACATTCAGTTTTATGAAATGAATATATAGCTAAAATATCTCACTGCGAAACTTATATGCTTTGAAAACAGTCTGCTTTTGAAGCTTGAAACTTGAAAAATATTCACAAGTTTACTAAAGTCTTTAATAAAGAAATATCTTTGACAATGTGTGCTTGATTGATGATTGGTTACGAGAATGGTAATTCATGTATGCTAACTGATAATTGCCCCTCAGATGATATGAACTCTTCTTTTTTTTTTTTTTTTGTAATATTTTTGTGTTTCATTAATTAATTAATAATGTTTTTTACGCTCCTTGTTGATCCAGTGTCATAAGTTAACCACCACAAGAAATCATATTGAAGATCCAGTAAGGCAGATTATCCGTCCATGTGCAGCTTATCCAACATCTATGCAATGGCCACATCGCAAGAAGCAGTCTCAATTCCTTTTAGACAATGTATATAGCATGTTGGAACAGTATTGTGGGATTTAAGTGTTTGAATGTTGTGGTAGCAGTGTAATGTAAAATTGCCCAGTTTGGGAAAATAAGGCTCATGTTTTAAATATGTAAACATAGCCAGTTCACCCTGCATATTACCTTTAAAAAAAGAAATATATTTGTATTCTTTACAACACAGTAGGCCTGGTGAAGGATAAGGAAACTTGATTTAGATATTTTTAGACCTGTGAAAACCATGACAACCACATAAAAAAACCTTAAATTAAATGCAAAATATCATGATTTTGGCCCAGAATGATACAATTTCCTACTCAATTTCAAATACCTATTGAAATTAACATCCCTATCCCAATGACAAAATAAATGTTGTGTTGACAATTATGTTCCTCATTAGGATATAATGCTATTTTACCTTGTCTGCAAGTTTGTTTGTTTTTTCTAAAAAAATCTGGAAATTTCTAATCTCAAACACATTTTTGTTAACAAATAGGAAGCCAGTTATAGCAATATACCAATTAGACTATAGTATGCATTTTTTCGGCATAGCCGTCCAATTTTGTTTTGGCCCCGGATGTGACGCGACAGGTGGCGTTACTGATCAAGATGAAGTATGTGATTGGTCAATGTAGCAGTTAATGCAAAATGCAGATATACAGTTAAAAATGAAACAAAGTTAAAGGGACCTCACGGTAAACCAATATTTATTTTGTATATTTGATCATATTATTGGGTATATCTTTTAAAAAAAAATAACCTTCTGAACAATAACCATTCGAATTCGATGATGCCTATGTACAAAAAAACATCAATTATCAATTATTAAAAGGTTATCAAACAATCTGAATATGAAAAAAATTTGTGACATATACGATAAACGCATGCGCACAACAAACTAAAACACATGGAAACAAAAATGGCTTCCAATGTGAATCGACTGCGGTTGAAAACGATAACAGCTTCCGCACTGAAGAGAATAATAGGAAAATGGGTCAAACACAATCCTAGAATTAAACTTGGGAAGCAGTACAATAGACTGTAACAGTTCAAACATGAAAACAGCAGTAATACGGACGCCGCTCGTATTCTGCCTGATTGTTTGATAGTAGGTCATGGCAATCTCGGTAATATTTCCACAAACTCGATAAGATTTACACAAACTCTGTAATAGTTCCACAAACTCGGTAATATTTATACAGTCTGTACCCAGTACATCGCTACTGTCACTATACTATATGAGCAATGTTTACACTTATTTACACATAAATATGTGTGCCGTAATATATACAGAACGTGTTATTTAACATTTAAAGCACTGTATAATATCATTATCCAACTAACCCAGATGGAATATATATATCGCCTTGTAAACTATCGTGTGTTTGTGCTGCCACGATTTCAAAACAGTCACGTAATGATTTAAAGATAATTTCCGCGCTAAATTTTGAGTGGGATTCCCAACTAAATCGAGTGGTCAAGCTGGACATAGGGATTGACTGTGAACATTGGGACAGCACAGAAACTAACTGGAAAGGAACAAAACGCGTACATTCAGTGAAAATTGCAACGTTTTTACCATGATGTCCCTTTTAAATTGAATGCAAGCTGAATAAGTGGATGCATCTATTCAAATGACACATTTGCAGTCTTATTATCACCAAAAATGATTCAAACTGATACAATTTTGTAATCCGTGCTGAAACTGCGCATTTATTAATTACAATGTAGTTCGTTAACTTATTTCACCAGTAGTTTTACAGTATAACCACCAGCATTAAAACTATGCCGTTTATCTTTTTTTTAAAGATATTTCTTGTTCAATATTATTTTCTGTTTCATACAGATGAACATCTCACCCCTTACCATGCCAAATTTGACTTCGATTGGACGTGTGCATATGATGCATTTTTTACGACAAAGTTACGGTGCTGATCGATTTCCCCTCCCGAGATGTTCGCACGCCCCATTTACCGATGGTAATACACATGTACCACCCATTGAGTGTCCTGTGGCGCCGTGCCAACCTCGGGTACCTTGACGTGTTAGTTACAGATCCTTGCCGCAGGCATGGATCACTGGTAATTAAACTGCTGAAACCTTTTTTTCTTAAATGTTTGACCCGGAAAGGAGCCTTGTTTGTGCGGGCCGGTTTGTGCTGCTCCTTTTACATGTAATTTACGCACCTATGATAAATTAATGCATAGTTATAAGATACTCGAGTTAGATGTATTGATATAGAATTGATTAATATAACTTATACATAATATATAACCTAATGTAATGGTTAACTGTTATAAATACATAGAATTTGTTAATCTTAGTCTGAAAACTTGTCATGTACAAACAAAAACAGGTTGACAGGTGATATTGTCATGTTAATAAAATTTGTTAAAGTGAATGCATGTCTTGAGCGGGTTTTTTTTCACGCCCCGCAATTCATTATCTGATGTTTTAAAATTATGTTTGCTGTATAATAAAGATGGACATCTAATCAATTAATCTGCTAAATTTGACTTTGATTGGACGAGTGATTATTAGGCTAATGTACTGGCAAAGCTACGATGCATTACACATGTGAGCGTCCTGTGAGGAATGAGTGTCCTGTGAGAGCTTTTGCACGCCATGCAATTCGTTAAATGACATTTTTAAATATGTTTTTCAGTATCATACGGATGAACATCTAACCAATTAATCTGCCAAATTTGACATGGATTGGACGTGTGCATATGATGCATTTTTAAGACAAATTTACGGTGCAGTGCACACGTGAGCGTCCTGTGAGGAATGAGTGTCATGTGAGAGTTTTTGCACGCCCCGCAATTCGTTAAATGACATTTTTAAATATTTTTTTCTGTATCATACAGATGAACATCTAACCAATTAATCTGCCAAATTTGACATGGATTGGACGTGTGCATATGATGCATTTTTTACGACAAATTTACGGTGCAGTGCACACGTGAGCGTCCTGTGAGGAATGAGTGTCATGCGAGAGTTTTTGTACGCCCCACAATTCGATAAGTAGTACTTTTTGTTAACTCCTTCTGTACCATACAGATGAACATCGAATCATTTAACATGCAAGAAAGCATAATAATTTATTCATTTTGTGTGCAGTGTCCAGTGCGGTTTTTGCACACCCCACAATTCGTACATATACGCGATGTCTATTACTATCAACAAGTACATTTTAGCAAATGCTACGAAACACAAGTAATAGATTTTAAAATGCATGATATTTGTTTGTTCTGTACTTCCTACCTTTTGACAAATCGGAGAGCAATGTTACAAAGATATTACAAAAATATTGAATTGGTGACCTTTAGTCTTTATTTTGTCAAATATTGTAATTTTGTATTTGTTTTGGGAAAGGGCGTTGATAAGTTGCAAAAACTTGTGCCAAATCCCTTTGTACTTTTTGTCAATAAAATATGTTTGGATAAAATAAATGCTACGACGAATTTACAGTAAGTTTAAGGTGAGTGTCATGTCAGTTTTTTGCACGTTTTGTTGAATTGATAGGCGTGTAATAGATATGAATATTAACTATTATTATTTTATTATCTTATTATTTTGAAGTCATCACTGAGTAAAGGGTAAATAGGTTAAGATTTTTGCGCTACTCTACGAAATAAAGGCCATAAATTTTAAACGTTAAAAACAACTGTTATCGGTAATGTACGAAAAGCAGTACTGCCGTCAATTATACATTGAAATGTATTTAAACTTTATAAGTGGGTTAACTATGTAGACAGTGTATTTTCACTTTTAATAAATACTTGTAATTAGAAACTACATTAAAAGTTAAGACTGTGCATTTTCTTGGTGTACATGTTGATCGTGAGCGTTAGTTAAATATTGGAGGATTTTACTTTTCATTATATTTTTTAACCATAATTATTTGTATACATCGTTCCTTTTTCAAAAGGTAATTAACAGTATATTAATTGATTAGTGATGCCAACTAACTCACTGTAAATTTTTGCCCAAATTATGTGAGGTGATGAATTTTCTCCGGGTATCGTACCGTATATCGACCACCATATTATGTAATAATTAATGACACGCGACTATTCAATTCAGCCTCATGTTGTGTTGATGTCAATGTACGGGTCATGGACATTATTATCGCAACAAAAGGCAGTTATAATTATAACTTTTGTTGAAGCTGGATTTAGGAAAGGCTACTCTACAACTGAAAATATATTTATCCTGCATGCCTTGATATCTATATACTTTTCAAAGAATAAAAAACTGTTTTGTTCATTTATTGATTTTAGGAAGGCGTTTGATACTGTTTGGAGGGTAGGTTTATGGAAGAAATTACTAAAGAATAATATTACAGGAAAAATATTTAAAGTTATAATTAATTTATATGCAAATACTAAATCTTGCGTAAAAACTAGAAATGGTATGATCAATTTTTTCACGTGTCATGTCGGGGTAAAACAAGGCGAAAATCTCTCCCCATTTTTGTTTTCAATATATTTAAATGATTTAGAAGAATTTTTCATGCAAAATAATGTTGACCAACTCAATCATATTGATAATTTATTTCAAGAGCGCATGGGTGTATTTGTTAAATTGTTTATCTTACTCTATGCAGATGACACGGTTGTTATGTCAGAAACAGCTGAAGGTCTAAAGAATGCTTTCCGTGAATTTGAAACTTACTGTACTATTTGGAAACTTAAAGTTAATCTCAATAAAACCAAAGTGGTTATCTTTGAAAAAAGAAAAAGTAAAGCACAAAATATTCGTTTTACTCTTTTTGGTGAAGAGCTTGATACACAGGATAGTTACTCTTTTCTAGGATTGTTATTTCATTATGACGGCAGCTTCTGTAAAGCAAGAAAAAAACTCGTTGAACAGGCTCAAAAAGCAATGTATGCATTATATAAGAAAATTACAAATATCATTTTACCAATTGACCTTCAATTAAAATTGTTTGATGTATTAATATCCCCTATCCTTTTGTACTCCTCTGAAATATGGGGATTTGAAAATACCAATATGATTGAGAAATTACATGTACAGTTTTGTAAAAAAGTTTTAAACATACGTAGATCTACACCAAATATGATGATTTATGGGGAAACAGGCAGGTATCCTCTAAATATTGAAATTAAATCAAGGATGCTAATGTTTTGGTATAAACTGATTACAAGTGAAAATAAATTGTCTAGTTTAATGTACAAGCTTATGCTTAATTTACACGAAAACGATTTTGTTGATTTTAAATGGATTTCCTATATCAAGAATCTACTCAATTGCACGGGACTAAGTTATGTATGGTTACAGCAAAAAACTTGCACTGTGAATAAAAATTACCTTAGAGTAAACTTTAAAGCTATTTTGCATGACCAGTTTATACAACAATGGTATAACGACATTGAAAGTTCCTCTAAGGGGCAAACATATATTATATTTAAACATCAATTTCAGTTTGAAAAATACTTGATTAGGCTCAAACCTAAAGATAGAGTAACTATATGTAAACTAAGAACCAGTAATATATTCTGCCCATAGAGACTGGGCGATGGACTAGAATACCACGTGAAAACAGAATCTGTCCGCTATGTTTAAATGGAATTGGAAACGAATATCAGTATCTGTTTACATGTTTAAATACTTATGTCAGTCAAATTCTTAGAAAATATATACCTATTTATTATACCTCAAACCCATCGGTTCACAAAATGAAAGGATTGATATCCGTATGCAATGTCAAAATATTATCAAATATGTCCCTGTTTATACAACTCTAGAAAGGCATTTAAAAAATAATATATGAATTTACACATCAAATTGTAAACTTTTTTCTGCATATACTATTGATCATTTTTGCTAAATATAACATTATTGTAGTGTATATGATGGTTTGATTGTTATATCATGATTGAAGGTATCTGCATGTTAGTTGAATTTGTATGTTAAAATATATGATCGCACTAAGATGGAATTGTAATATTGTGGTAGTAAATGGTATGTTGTATATGCTAGTGTACGAATTATTGGCTATGAATAGTGAAATGTCGAATCTATCGTTGTACGAGGAGTTGAGGAGTGTAGAAGATGAATATGTGTACTTTACTGTCAATCATATCATTGTATTATTGCATTTCTTATCGACCTCTTGTCGCGCACAATATAAAGTGCGCCTGAGTGAAATAAATTGAAATAAATTGAAAAATAAATAAATTGTTAATTTTCTGTTTGCTTTTTATTTGATGTGATGCGTATTTTCGAGTGATTAAATAAAAGAGGTGTATATATACACTTTAATAAGTATCACAGATATCCTATTGTAGTATTTTTCTGTATTAGTGTAGTATTGTTCTATGTTTCTATTTTCTGTTATACCATCTTTGCTTTAGGAATTTTAATAGCCCGTCGATCTGTTGACCGTTTGTAATTAGATGGGGAGGGACACGTCGGGATGATATCCCGTGAAGTAATCAATTCACCACGCCCGTGGCAGTAATCGTCTGCCCGGCTCCCGTTCATGTTTATTGCTCCTGTCAGAGAGGTATTAATCGCCTCTCATCCCTATTATCCACTACAAATGGCTGGACCCGTCTGGGAGCTCCAGCGTTGCCCCATCTATATTACACATGGTCAACATTTACTCGCGGCTAATTGTTTTTCTAAGTGTTATGTACATTGTTATTTACACATTTAAGTCACCGGAGCGGAAGGCTCCGGTACAGGTCACAGGCGCTTGCATAGAAAATATCACTTTCGATTTTTTTTTTTTGATATGACAGCGGTATGTGTAATGTGTAAGAGGGAAGGTTGGCAACTACGCCACGAGCGAAACGGCACCCCATCTCACTTCAATCGACTAAAAAACACATTTATTCAAACTGACACGGCGCACACTATATGCGACCGTCATAAGAAAACATTCATCTTTAACCTACCGTGCCACTCAATACGAATTGTTACATCCAAAACACAATAATCCGTGAAAACATCGCCGAATTCCTCGCTCAGAACGCCATTTCTCAAACTGCTCCCTGAGCCTGTCAGATTCTTCATTTACATACGAAGTTGAAAGGTCATGTGATTGTATAATCGGCTGCCGCCAGGTGCACTTTCGGGGGTCATCTCCGCATACCTTTTACGCATACAGCAAGTACATCATGTACTTCACTATCGTTTTTAGGTAGGTTTGGAACACCTTTCGATGCTACATGTCTACATGCTGACTGTTTTTATACTTATGTTAATATTGTAGATATATATGTTGTCAGGTAATTACATGAGGTCCTTTATATAATCGTAAAAAACAACAGATTAATCAAGACCTAATCTAAATATTAACCTGCATTGTTTAAATTAGCAGACGACAGTCATTCCCAGATAGTTTGCAGTGCAATCTCAGTCGTTAATTTCTTCTCATTTTTCAATCGTATCTTTTTCTCCACCTTATCATTGTAATATTCAATAAAAATAAGTTCCTGTAGGACTAGGAAATTGTGCATGGTCATTAGGCCCAGGCCTATATATTGTATGGGTTGCTAATTTGACTGGATTTCCAAAGAGTGTAATATATTAGCTTTTTCATTTAAGTTAGAAGTATCAATACTAATTAATATTTCTCTCCACCTTGTCATAAATTTACTCTCCTCTTTTCCATTGACCAATATATCTATAATATGTCTGCAATCTGAAGATTATCTTGATTGCAATAAGACTTTTTTCAGTACTGTATATGTTATATATAAATTGATGTCCTGAATGATGTAGAATCTATTTAAGTTTAATTGGTTCAAATTAAGTTTTGAAAACATATACATGTAATTCACAATATACTGACATTGTAAATACATTTGTAAATTCACTCCAACTGTTGTCAATATGGCTTGTAAACTTGAAAAATATGTAAGCAGAGGTGTGAACTATGATACTTGTAGGTTTACTATGCCAGGTTATCTCTCAACACAACCTGTGATTGTTTCAGATAGTAAAGGTTTGCATGTCGAAAGAGTGAACAATTTAAGATCTCCACAAATTCATTTTGTTTGTAAACCAGGCTGTACCACAACAGAAGGTGTCAATCGACTGACTGATCATCTGAAAAAGAACGAAACTCAATTTACTGATGTTATTGTCTATTTATGGTTGGGTACTTGCGACCTCACTAAAAAAGAGGGGAAGTGCATTAAAGTCCGTAATTATAATGACGAAAGTGAAAACCACATAATATCAGAGTACAATAGGGGAAAACAGTTCATGTCAAGCCTTCACAACACAAAGGTAGTTTTCGTGGAGATTCCACCAATTTCTGTGGTGTTGTGGAATGGGAATAGAGGTCACCCAAACTCCAGTGAATTTGCTGACCAAGACCGAGAACTGGATCGACAGGTAACTCTGCTCAACTACAAAATCAATTATCTAAATTGTAATTTTTGCATGAAATTTTCTTTAGATATAGGTATAGGTCAGGAAAAGGCAGCACCAGAAAGTCATACCAAATGGGTTTGCTTTCTGATGGTGTCCATCCTTGTCCTTTACTTAGCAAGGTATGGATGACCAGGTTTCACCACAGCATCATCAAAGACAACACTCCCCAATCTGATGTTCTGCAGCTTTGTGTAGATGAAGATGAAGTTTCAAAACTATTGTTATATAATACATGTAATCACTTTTTTCAATTCTAACTTCCAGATATCTATTCATATACTCCAGTTCACTATGTCAAACATTACAAATACAAAAAAGTCATGTGTCAAAATGTTTTTTACTATTGTTAGGTGCTTATAAAAGGTTCAATCATATTGTATCAATGTAGAAGAGGCCTGATGGGCCTGCATTGTTCACTGATTTGCATGTTTTGTAATTTATAACATTCAATCTACAGTTTGGTCATATACATGTAAAGTAGATCAATATCTTTTGTGTAAAATGCATGGATATAGTGAATGAATATGTGTTTTGGGAGGATGAAGTAAGTTTAATGTTTGTCTCCTTGTTATAGCAGGAATTGGGAGTTGACTTTATAATTATAGTCATTATAATGATTAAAAAGGAAAACTAGTCATCCCACTTCCAAAATGATGAGCATTTTCAAGTAGTAAATAACAAATATAATTCTTATATGCTAAGCTTATAGACTGGTATGTCTCGGGGACAGAACCCTATGTATGCTGAGGTTAATACCCCTTTTAATCCATGTTAACAATGAAACCAAAAGCCCAAAGGGCCTGAATTGCTCATATGCTGAATGGAAACCAGGCAGTGAAGATCCATTTCTTGGATATTATATTTTAATGCAAATATGAAGTTGATCTAGGTCATTGCTATGCTGATCACCAGTTGATTCAATGTAATAGTAGGCTAGATTTAATAATTTAAATCAACTTTGTAAGCCCTTCATCACAGCATACTATATCATGAGTCTGGGCCTCCTTGTTATTGACAAGAATTTGTCAAAAATGTAAATTGTTTATGTCACATACTGGACAACACATGACACCACAGACAAAAGGTGATAGCGATAGGTTGAAATGAGACTTTGTCTCAGGTGATATAATAAAAGGGTGTTTGAGATTTCTTGTACAGAAGCAGTTTATCTTAAAATACAGTAGTTCTATGATTAATAATAATGATGATTAATAATTAAATTAAACACATCTGACCTTAGTGACCTCATATCTAGAATAGATTTGATAGCCCTTCATCCCAGCATGCTAATAACTCAATATCATATGACCCTGTGCTAGTCTTTTTGCATTCGACATGATTTGTTTTTCAGAAGAAGTCGAAAATTGCTTAACAACTAAAGGTGGATGATGCACAACAATGCATGGATAAAAGCTTTAAGGTGATCACAATAATTCACTCGAGAAAAATGATATTGGAACCTACCATTTTACCATTTTAAAAAAAAATTCATCCTTTCTCTACTTTTTTTCTTTCCATCTGTATACAATAACAAGAGGCCCAGAGGACCTGTATCACTCACCTAATTTTTTTAAGCAAACATCAAAATAATGTGTATGTTCCATTTGAAAATAGCTTTATTTGTTGATGTATACTTAAGTTGTGGGGATCTCAGATGCTTCAAAGATATAACCCAGAAATGAAGGCAAGATTCAACATGATTGTATTTAAAGAAACAATAAGTGCCTTGGGGTTGGGAAAGAACCCTGGGCCTACTTTTACATCAGAATTAGGTTCATCTCTTGATCCAACGAGTGAGGGAAGCTATATATGATTGTAGGGTGGGGATCTCTGAATGGTTTCAAAATTAAAAGTAAAGAAAGAAGTCTTCAAGGGTGGAGAAAGACCCCAAACCCTTTGGGTTGGGGGTTGGTGGGAGAGGGTGTCAGCCTCATTATTTGTATAAATTTAAATCCAAACCTCCCAGGGATGTTACCACTGAAATATCAATATCATACATGGCCTAGTCCCAGAGAAGAAGTCATTGATATCAATATTGCCAAATGAGCCCCCTTTTGGCCTTGCCCCTCAAGGCCCCCAAAGGGGTCAACCCAACCATTTGTACAATTTTGAAACCCTACCCGATAAGGAGCTTAGCTACCAGTCAAATATGAGGGATACTGATTGCTGAGTTGCATAGAAGAAGTCGTTTATATCAATTAAACCAATTTGACCCCTGTTTTGCCCGGCCCCTCAGCCCCACCATTTGTACAATTTCTAATCCCCACCCATAATGATGCTACCAGTCAATTTTTCTTCAATTCCGATCGCGGTTATGAAGAAGAAATTGCTTGTTGGTGGACGGACAATGGATGCCACAGTATGGCAAAATTCATTCGGTGCAATTTTTTTGTCACCTATAGGAGATGAAATTTAATGTAAATTTGGGTTTTTTTTCCTACAATTTATCATTAAACTCAATTCGATTGTGCTTTTTTTGTGACGGAATGAACGAAAATGAAATGTGATGTCTGTATCGAATTCAAACTTGTGGCTTGCATCCCACAAATACACAGACAAATCACTTGCCCCACAAGTTGATCTTGTCCATATCACCATCCATAAACTATAGTTAGACAGGTGGCAATCTTTGATTATGACCATTGATGTTTGTTATTGTAATTTCTTGAAAAGTACTGGAAGAGTGTTTCTCAAACTTTATATGTAGGTTCCATATATGTTAATGTTACCAGATTAGTAAGAATGAAAAAAAGAAAGGGAAAATTACAAACTATTAGATCTCTCTCTGTAGGTCAATAATGTTCCAGACAAAAATTTCATCAATATCCATTCAACTGTTGTTCAAGACTAAATGAACTAAGTAACAATTTAAAAGATTTACTTTAATTTGTATGTTTGTACAAAATTGGTTCTCCTTCACTCAGTTTTTTTCTTATACAAAAAAAAACATGTTTAAGAATTTGCTATATTTCCTCTATTGAGCCCAGTTTATAAAAGCTTGGTTCCCATTCTGTAAAGGATGCTTTAGATCAAACTTTGTCAAAATATATTATGTTCTTAGCTTCTTAATGACTTAATGCATCTATTTTCTCTATTGGGCCCCACACCTCTGGCCCTAGATCACAGGCCCTTGCATAGAATATGTGAATTTAACAAAAACAAGAGGCCCAATGGGCCTGTATTGCTCACATGGCTCTACAGCAACTTTGAAGTTGATTTAGGTTATTTCTGCAGATACTAGTATGCTGATAACCACTTTATTCAAATATCAGTGAGGCTTGGTTTATTCATGTCAATAAATTTTCTAGCCCTTCATTCCAGTACACAACTAGCCTGACATCCAGGTCTCTTTGCTATCAAGAAATCATTGTTTAAAGAATTTAGTCTATTTGACCTTTGTGACCTTGAATGAAATTGGTAGCCTTTCAACTCTGCATTCTACAGCCCCAATATCAGGTCTGTTGTTCTGTTGATAATTGAGAAGAAGTTGAAAATGTAAATTGTTTACGACAGATGCCTAACGACACAGGCGGCCAGACAAAAGGTGATCGCAGTAGGTCAACTGAGACTTTGTCTCAGGTGACCCAATAAACACCGTTCAATCCCTATATACATTAATATGTAGAAATTTCTTGAGGTTTTCAAAATTAAATCTATTTTTCCCAGGGGGAATGCGAGACCCCCAGGTCAAGAATATATATATATACATATTTATGAAGATTATTTGATTCTACCATATCTGAGTCATGGAATTTCAGCAAATTTTACCCTCTTTCACTCCAATCCTCAAGCCCCTGGGGTAAGGGACAAAACAAGAGGCCCGATGGGCCTTAACGGTCATCTGACTTTTTACTTTGAGTACATCATACTACTATAACAAGTAATTAAAGGGGCATTTCTAGGTTCGAGATCAGAAAGATGCAACAAGAGGTCAAATGGGCCTGAATTGCCCACATGACTCTACCTGTAAGTATATCTAGGTCATTTCTGCAAATACTTTGCAGATTACCACTTTATTCAAATATCATTGTAGGCTAGGTTTATTCAGGTCAATACATTTTCTATTCCTTCATTCCAGCAAACTATTGGCCTGATATCACATAACAGAGCTCCTTGCTATCAAAAACTCATTGTTTAAAGATATAAGCCTATTTGAACCCTGTGATCTTTAATGTAGGTCAAGATCATTCATTTGAACAAACTTGGTAGCTCTTCACCTGAGCATGCTACAGGCTCAAGTCCCTGGGCCACTTGGTTATTGAGAAGTTGTTTGAAGAATTAAGACTGACACCTGTGACCTTGAAAGTAGGTCAAGGTCATCCACTTGAACAAACTTGGTAGAGCTTTATCCAAGGAAGCTACATGCAAAATATGTGTATCCCTCACCCTTCTGGTTATCAAGAAGAAGTTGTTTGAATTAAAAGTTTAGGGACGGCAGATAATGACTGACGATGCATGATGACTATAGGTTATCCTGACCATTCGGGTCAGATGACCTAAATTAGCTAAACTTGGTTGATCCCAGGGAATGCTTTTGCAAAATTGCAACAAGAGCTGTTGGAGAACAGCATAACATGTCTCACAAATGTTTGTCAACAAATACTTAAAATATATCAATTGGTATGTGTAACGGGAACTGAACGGGATTGCTCACTTCCCTAATACATAAGGTCAAATACTGAGATTCAATATATACAATTTATTTACAACAATAATTACACAGTAAATGAACGCTCTCACATTCAACTAGTTCTCTCTCCCTCTCTCTATAGCTCAATTACCTATGAAGTACTTTACGGTTATCAAAATATAATAGTAAATACAGTCTTTCCAACGGGTCTGTATCCAATAGTTACTCCTCTGACGACATCCAATACATGGATCAATATGGGTATATGTAGGTCACACAGACCAGTCACAATCAGTTGCATGTAGGTCACACAGATCAACATGTAAGATGTGAGTCGCACAGAACTTAAACAGTGAGTAGTGTGTAAGTCACACAGACCAGCAACAGCAGGTAGCATGTAGGTCACACAGACCAGCAAAAGCAGGTAGCATGTAGGTCACACAGACCATACATAAGGTACGTATCCAGGTATGGGTCACATAGACCAGTCACTTCCTTTAACATACTGGTTAATTTCAAATGGACACTGACAAAACGTTGTACTCCCCGGGACCATCTGTATTATGGTCTCCTGTCATTACAGCGCTTGACCATAGTTGGAAAGCTACAATATACAGATTCTATCATTAGGATACTACAATTATCACTGTATCTAACAATAACATACGTCTATATGCAAGTATGTATGATATGTATATGATATTTACAAATTGTGTCATTTATGCTAAACGCCTACTTCTTCTAAATCATACAATAAACCTAACTACACAAAACACCCATCAAATAAAAAATCAAAGGTGTCAAATAGTCTTAAAACTAGGTTTTGTACACAAAACCTGGCCCCATACACACGAATATATACACATTCCGTGTACGCACAGTACGCATACGCATACGTAACATACACAGCGGGTGAGATACACCTAAATACTGACATGTCCAATTCCTTGGGCAAACAGCCAACACAATATTAAGAATCTAGGCCTAACCTGCACTTAGTTAGATAGATCTACCGTCCCTTTCAAATGGACCCTAGATCTAAAAACATTAAAAAAACCCAATAAAATAAAACCAATGTGACTGCATAGGTTAATGCGTCCACATGACCATAATATAGGACTGCCTTACACGATAGTTTAAGATCAACTCGAGTTGATATACATTGGCAGAATGATTTATTATGGGATGTTGACATAGAATACGAAGCTGAAAAGTGTCGACTTCGCATCGTACGTTTCGGGGGCAGAAAACCGACAGTAACGTCAAGCCCTTCGCCCAAAGTACATGTATCTAGGCGCCTACAGATATAGTTAAATGGATTAATCTGTACTGGTAATTTTGTAAACACGTGGTTAAACTTTTAAAGCCGTTTACCCACAGTATCTAAGCCTAACATGCCTAGTAATATGAACTATTCTATGGGCTACTGTAAGCCTACTGGTAATTTTGTAAACACATGGAAGACTTCCTATAACCTGAATAACACCGAAAATCATGTTTCTGAAAGGATGAAAATATACCAAAACAACATATCAAAACTGTGTGCCTTGGGATCCATTTCTGGAGTAATTAGAGTTGTCTTCACGATGAACTTATCTTGCTTGAAGCCTCGACAGTTCCAACAGTTGTCAATTTCATTCGATGAAATCTCGAAAAAGTATGCGGAGATGACCCCCGAAAGTGCACCTGGCGGCAGCCGATTATACAATCACATGACGTTTCAACTTCGTATGTAAATGAAGAATCTGGACAGGCTCAGGGAGCAGTTTGAGAAATGGCGTTCTGAGCGAGGAATTCGGCGATGTTTTCACGGATTATTGTGTTTTGGATGTAACAATTCGTATTGAGTGGCACGGTAGGTTAAAGATGAATGTTTTCTGATGACGGTCGCATATAGTATGCGCCATGTCAGTTTGAATACATGTGTTTTTTAGTCGATTGAAGTGAGATGGGGTGCCGTTTCGCTCGTGGCGTAGTTGCCAACCTTCCCTCTTACACATTACACATACCGCTGTCATATAAAAAAAAAATCGAAAGTGATATTTTCTAGGCAAGCGCCTGTGGTACAGGTGTGCACCGCTCCGACACCGCTCCGGCAGGGCTCCGGTAGCGCTCCGTTAGGTTTTGGTATAAAAGGGTTGAAAGTTCATGTCAGAGAGGGAGTTCAGTTCAGAGAGGGCGTTCGTGCAGTTGAGTTCGTGGAGTGCAGGGAGTTAGTTGCAGTTCGAGGGAGAGATCGAGTTGGAGTGCCTAGGTGTTACTTTGCTGGATGTTGCTACGTATGCTGATGTTGCTGAATACATAGACTGAAACTTTCCGACGGTGTTGAATTGTTATTCTCGACGACCCACACTATTTAATTCTAAACTCGGGTATTGTGGCGGGTGTCTGACGCTACCTCGAGGACACCTACCGAGGGCTGCGGGACTTTGATTATAGTTCCCCGGCTATTTTCTCTACAATTGGTGGCAGCGGTTAGGGATTCAGTTGAGACATTTCACACCAGTATTTACTATGGAGCAGGTCAAGACGTTCATCAACGAACGTTTGGCGGATTCAGGATTCGATGGATTGCCATTTTATCCACGTGACACCAGCACACCTAGAGTTGGAAGGTATCGGGCGGCTAGAACTCCCCTGAATAGGAGCCGTCATGATAAAGGACTGAAAGAAGTTACCACGTCCGGTCGAGATCGCTCAACAAACGATTGTTATATTCTAATTCGTTTCTCTCAAACGAACATAAATTATTTATCATATAAACTCAAACTCATTACTGGGAGTTAGTCCGCCTAGCTATATGAGGACGTACTTTATTCACTTTAGATATAACAATAAATCACAAGCACAGAGTCCATCACTTTCTCATTGTGTCTTCGCTTCAATCCGACTTCGGAGTGTTACAAACATCCATGTTGTGTCCGTCCAATAAAGGTTCTACAATCACAGAACGAAAACAAAAGTAGACACAGACGATTCAAAAAGGGGTGGGTGGGTGGGAAGTCCGTATAGTACAATGGCTAGACAAACACAGACACCTGTACGTGTCATCACTGTCCTAAGACTACCTATCGCACGTGCCAATAATGCGGCACGTGCTGAACTCTGACCCGGACTTACCCATACACTCATTTACATAACTATGATAAATCTATTTATATTCTAATTCGTTTCTCTCAAACGAACATAAATTATTTATCATATAAACTCAAACTCATTACTGGGAGTTAGTCCGCCTAGCTATATGAGGACGTACAGACAACAAAGAACGGGATACACTGTTAACATGTTTATTACCATGTAATCCCTTAAAATGTACATAGAACTTTGTAAGAACTAACATCAAGTTACAAACCCAAATTCTTTGATACAAATAATTTTGACTCAAGCTTGTCTTTCACATAGCCATCTTTGGCAGTTTCTGACCTCCATCGACCATGCGCTTTGAATAATCTGTCAGATACCCCACAATTAGCCGCAGCCGACGCACCGCCAGACCTCAAACTATGTAGACAAAATTTTGAAGGGTCAAGTCCTATGCTTGACAGTTTTTCAAGTAACACCTCCCTGGCCCTAGTGTATGATAACGGTGAAGTACCTCTTAATTTATAGGAGTTCGATTTTGGACAAAATGACAAAGATCTGAATATAAATTCGGAAGAATCGTGAGGAATTTCAGCAAGCTGCAAATACCTAAGTGTCATAGAAACAGGACAACATTGGGAATCTAGCTTAGCTATTGAAACTGTGTTACCCTCTCTGTAAATGTCCTTTTTACTCTTTGGTATGTTTATATTCATGTGCGACTCGAAAAACATTAAGTCTGATCTTCTAATATTACAAATTTCCGAAAAACGTAAAAATGCAGAATATCCTAACAGGCACAATGTTACAAGCCTTAAATCACTCAAATTAGCTCTATGACCCGCAAAATTCGAGACTAAGCTTTTCAAATGTTCTGGAGTAAGCGGTTCTTTTTTAATAACGGATGTCTTTAATTGCCTGCGGGCAGCTTCTCTCACGTGATTGACGAACGCTGATTTACAAGGGTTATGCAATCCTGCCAAATCGTGGGCCCAACCGATAGCATAAAATACTTGATCAATCGCAGTAGAACTTTTTGAAGACTCTGCGATCTGTTTTAAATACAACGCAACATGGAATTCCTTGGCTGGAATAGGGGTGATCTCTGGGTAAAGGCTGCACCATTCAACCCACTTTTTAAATCGCCTTTGGTAAACTTTACTGGTAGAATATGCCCTTGATTTTAGCACGAAGTCGTGTAGGTCAGAAGCCAGACTACGTAGACTAGCGTCTTTTATTAAGGAACGCTCCTTCCAAATACCATTCGAGAAAATATCTGTAACGTGTAAACAAACTCTAATCAACAACATTTATTTCATTATGATCACCACTAAAAAATTATAAAAAAAAACAACAACAACAAATTAACCTTCATGTGTCCACAAGCTGAGTAAATCCAATAAATATACTCTAAACATCAATTATCTAAAAAGTGTACATGTACACTATTATCAAAAGCCAAGTGGCCTCCTCGTATATTCATATCAAATGCCAAGTGGCCTCATGATATTTTCATGACATAAGCAAACAAAAAAGCTAATTATTCATTTCAACAGCCAAGTGGCCTCAAAGTAATTTTCAGTCAAAAGCCAAGTGGCATCAATTGTAACAATACATGCTTCATGTCAATGTCCAAGTGGCCGCACAACAATATATACATCTCGAGTCAATGCAAGTGGCCTTGTCGGTTCCACATGAGTGCACAAAACTACAACTACATACGATGATAGTAAGTGGGTGTGTCGTGTCAGCCAATCACAGTCCTTCTAGCTGATCACGCACTCACAATCACCACTAACCAATCACCTGGCTACAACTTATTGTTGATAATCAAAACGTACTACAAGCACGTGCCCCTTAAAATCAACTGAATTAAACAGCGATTTGTGTGATCCCGGTACGAAAATGCGGTCACTTTCAGTGAAAACAAGAATGTCGCTTATACAGGTTTGGGTTTCTAGGTGATCACCGAAAAGTAAGGGCCAAAAGGGGGCCGAAATCCACTTGGGAAGCACTAACGTACCAGAAGATCGTGAATCTATCATGTATTTTATCACCCTAGGAGCTAAATATACAGGAGGAACAAGCCAATTATTGTCATTCGACCAATCTTGGGAAAACGCATCAACTGCTTCAGAATCAGCGTACCAGAACCTTGAATTGTATCTCAATGTTTTAGAATTGAAATGATTAGCAAATCGGTCCACAGTATGTGGGCCCCACATATCATTCAAAAACTCGAAAAAATCTTTTGATATACCCCAATCATCATAGTATATGATCTTACTGATGTAATCAGCTTTCTCATTGTCAGACCGAGGGATCCATTCAACTGTAAGCGACAAATTAAGAGAGATACCTAACTGGAAAACTTTCAAGGCTAAAACTTGAAGCTCTAACACCGAACTTCCGCTCTCAATAATTCTGACGCAATTTTGATTATCAGTATACCATGTGATTATTTGACCTCTCAATATATCTCGAAATTCTGACATTGCTAACTGAATAGCATAGAGCTCCCTCCAAGTTGAGCTTTTGAGAGACTCTTCATACGACCAAGTTTGATGAAATACTGCATTGTCAACTTCCACTACATAAGCTCCACAAGAATGACTACTCGCATCAGAGTATACGACACATTTACTTTTTTGGATACGATTGCTTATATACTTCAAATTGAGAGAGTTAACCTTAGAAAGCCAGAACATCATTTCACTCCAACATTCGTTATCTTTGTCTATCACGAAAGCGGAATCCCAAGACGACCTTTTCACGACCAACCTGTATAAATACCTAGACATCAATCGAGTTATATTACCCAAGACAGGGGACATGGATATGATTTTGCCCGTGACACTAGCTACTTGACGTGCTGTCACCACACACCCGGGGGTACAGATCTTCCTAAGAACTTGAGTAAGACTATCTAGCCTCCTTATAGGAATTGATGTAGCGTTGATAACCAAATCGCAATTAATCCCTAACCATTCTAATCTTTGCGTGGGTTGCCAAATAGACTTTCCATCATTAGCTACAAAACCAGCAAAAACAAGACTCTGTCTGACGAAATCTGAATGACCTTTACAGGTGTCAAAATCTAAACGTATACCCCATCCGTCATCAAGATACACAACAATACAAATTCCATTTTTCCTCCAGAATTTAACGAGGGGTCGGAGCACTTTTGTAAAAATGTACGGGGCTGAAGAAAGACCGAAAGGAAGAACAGTAAAACAAAAATACCTAATTCTCCCGTCAATGACCCATGAAAAACCTAAATATTTTTGATGAGAAGAATGAACGTCCACGTGGTGATAACCCGATTTCAAATCAAACTTAAACATGTACCCGTTCGGTACGATGTAATCCATAGCTGTTTTCCAGTCTTCAAATTTAATTTTCTCTTTCCAAACATGAAAGTTTACTTCACGCAGATCTAAAATCAGACTTTTTTGCCGCTGGCATTAACCGAAACGGACAACGGGTTTACAACATGTGGAATTTCAAACTTTTCAACTACACTCCCTGCTTGTAACAATTCTAAGATAGCCTCCGTTACAAATTCTGAATGGTTCATAGCTGATTTATTGTTATTATTACATTTCTTGTATGGAGTGGATACAAAAGGTATTAAATAACCATCAGATAAAACGCTCAAAATATAATCGTTTGCTTCTACACAGTTTTTCCAATAGTCTAACGAATTTTTCAAACGACCTTTAACACTGGAGATTGGCTTTGAATCACGTGAAATCTGGTTTTCTGAAATTTCATAATTCTCGTCATTAAGCTGACAATCAAACAAATCTCGAGTACGGTACTTAACTGAATTGTCTTCATTTTCCGGCTGAATCCGTGATCTTTGGGCAATTTGCTCTCCAATGTCCAACTCCTCCACAGGCATGGCACAAGTCTGTGGGGGCGGGGCTGCCACGCCCCCTACCGCCGAACTGAGGCCAGGTCCCTCCGCGATGAAACCTGGAATGCTGGTGAAACTGAGGGGAGCCACGAAAAGCACCAGAATGATTACCGTCAATACTATGAGAGCCATACAGTTTCCCGGGGGGTCCACCAGTCGCGGCTGCTGGAGTAGATTTCTTTTGGACTCGTTTTTTGCGTTGTGCCCGAAATTCCGCCTGACGGATTTTCTTTTCATCTTCGGAATCACTTGCGAGCTCGTCACTTTCATACTCCTTCACGGTATCCCAACCACAAGAAGATTTGTCAGCAATACGAATGAGTTTGTTTCTTTTATGAATAAGAGTCTTGATTTTCGACAGGCTTAACAAAGTAGAGTTTGCGTCACTTTTATGAACAGCTTTCTCTGCTAGTTCAAGTTCGTCAAGCACTTCTGTGTTAAACTCAAATTGCTTCTGGTTACCATTAAACTTGAACTTGACCTCTCTTTCCTTTTTCAACCGTTTGAAAGAATTAGCAGATATGACCTGCTCATCTCGTATATCTTCACGGAGACGTTTTAGTCTTTCATCCAGGTAAGTAGTGAATAAGCCTAATGCCTGGAAAGCGTCATTGCTGGCTGGTTCCTTTGCTGGAGGAGCAGGATGAGAATAAATGATTTCCTCTAAACTTTCCTTCTCAGACATGTCAATGTGAACCCAAGTGATAAGGGAATAGAGAAAACACGTCCGTATAGTACAATGGCTAGGCAAACACAGACACCTGTACGTGTCATCACTGTCCTAAGACTACCTATCGCACGTGCCAATAATGCGGCACGTGCTGAACTCTGACCCGGACTTACCCATACACTCATTTACATAACTATGATAAATCTATTTGTTCGCTCGTGATGTGCACACTGTCCCTAATAGTATTACTATCTGGACTAGCTGTGTATTTGGTGTATTGGAGCTACGATTATGTATCCAGTATCATCGTGTTCAATCTCGACACCCTGCAGCGACGTACTAGGCAAGCAGGACAGATTGGGCTTTTATGTCTGGTGTTATGTATCATAGCCGTGCTAATTGTCAGAATTAGAGGACTGTCAAGGAAAAACAATGAGTTTAATAACGACAGTCATCATTCAGAAGACTAGAAGTGGCTTGATGATGTGTCTTACGCTGATGGTCGCGAGGCAAAACTATGCCCGCAATGCAGTAACTTTCCGTTCCAGAGAGCTTGGCATCATGATTACCCAATACGGAGAACTTTTACTGGAAAAAGTACAGATATATGGCCAGAATTCCTTGAATATTTTGAAAATCTTGTCGAACTGAATATGTGGAATGAGGAACGGAAAAGGCGTGTGTTATTGAGCACATTACGTGGCCAGGCTGTCTCATATGTATACGGTCTCCAACCGTCATGCAAACGTACCTATAACCGTTTGTTGGAAAAAATGGATGACAGATTTGGATTTAAAGCCATGAAAGAAAAGCATATGACTGAAGCCAAACTACGACGCCGGAATAAGGGAGGATCACTTCGAGATTTTGGCCAAGCCCTGGAAGATTTATACCGGCGAGCCTATCGGGGGAAACCTGATCTAGTGGAAGAACATACACTCCAGGCTTTTCTAGATAAATGTAGTGAGTCTGTAGAGTTTCGCTTAGCGGTTAGGAGAACCAAACCTAGAAGTATAACCGAGGCGGTTACCAACGCTACGCACGAGGAATGCATACGTATTCATGAGAGAGAACTACGGAGATATAACAAGTCTCCTATAAGACCTGTTATGTCCGTTGATTCGGACGCGGAACGGAGAGCCCACAGTCCACGTTTCCCCAGAAATAGGTGGAATACGAAGAAAAGGCCGAAGAGGAACCATGCACGTGATGGTTGTGCACGGCGAGACATGTTTAACTATAGTTTGGACAATCATCCGGTCGGGCATGAGGGTCTAGGTCCGATCGAATCAGTTAAACGACCCATACAAGGTAATCGCCGGGCAAACACGGGTAAGTGGAAAGGGGATAGTCGGATAACCAACTGTACCAGAGAAAACATCCGATCCCCTTGTCGGGAAACGGAGAAAAACATCAGGTACAATAGGTATGACCGAACACTCCATAACCCACAAAACCGTGAAACGCTCGTGACCAGTGACGGGTACAATACTGAAGCAGTTAAACGACCCATGCAAGGTAATCCCCGGGCACACACGATTAAGTGGAGAGGGGATAGTCGGATAACCAACTGTACCAGAGAAAACATCCGATCCCCTCGTCGGGAAACGGAGAAAAACATCAGGTACAATAGGTATGACCGAACACTCCATAACCAACAAAACCGTGAAACGCTCGAAGCCAATGACGGGTCAAACACTGTCGATGAACGGAACCAGTACCAAAAATTGCCCAAAATCGAGAAGGAGAAACTAAATGTGTCTATGGAGACTACCATTTCTAGTGAACCGGGATGCGGAGGGCTAATAAAGGATATATCAAATCGTATCCAACGACACAAGTTTAATGAAGAGTCAGAAACAGAATCCGAAAGTGGATATGAATCACCGGGAGGTGTTAAATGGAGGAGGAGGAGACGGAATAAACAACAATTCACTCACACAAAGTTACCTTTAAGATCTGCCTTCTAAATGCGGAATGATTAATAATTATGACATTCCTGTGACTTTCTTTTGGATTAATGTTGAAAACTGTGACTCTGGATTATTTAGATTAAGCTGTGACATTACTTGGATTATTACCAAAATTAAGCTGTGACATTCATTTGGATTATTATCAAATAAGACTGCGACATTCTTTGGATTATTAACAGTAACAGTAAAAAACATTTACCTCCTGAACTATTCCTTCGGGATGTTTACCTTTGCAATTTTGTGTAAGTTCTTGAATAGTATGTTACGAAAGCCGTGTGTAGATTCATGAACTGAGAAATACATTTTCCTGATATTGATAATATGTTCTGGAATGGCGTGTATAGATATCGAGATATGAGAATCGTTAGATAAACATTTTTTTCTGAATTATGTAGTTTAGTATTATAGTTATCATCGACGGGTAGACCACGCCTATGCGATGTGTTTTAATGTAGCTGTAGTTTTATTTAGTGGTTGTTTATTCAGATCAATTAGTCTGACCATCTATTTGTATGATAGTTATCTAGAAGAGTTTTTATATGCGTTATGTAGACAACATATACATGTATATCCTGTACATATGTCTGGTTTGCTTATTATCTTATTTAGTGAGAACGAGAGAGAATGTGGTTAGCTGAACAGTGGAAGTTCAGTGTTTCTAAGGAGGGGGAAGTGTAGTATTTTTCTATATTAGTGTAGTATTTTTCTATGTTTCTACTTTCTGTTATACCATCTTTGCTTTAGGAATTTTAATAGCCCGTCAATCTGTTGACCGTTGGTAATTAGATGGGGAGGGACACGTCGGGATGATATCCCGTGAAGTAATCAATTCACCACGCCCGTGGCAGTAATCGTCTGCCCGGCTCCCGTTCATGTTTATTGCCCCTGTCAGAGAGGTATTAATCGCCTCTCATCCCTATTACCCACTACAAATGGCTGGACCCGTCTGCGAGCTCCAGCGTTGCCCCATCTATATTACACATGGTCAACATTTACTCGCGGCTAATTGTTTTTCTAAGTGTTATGTACATTGTTATTTACACATTTAAGTCACCGGAAGGCTCCGGTACATGTGTGCACCGCTCCGGCACCGCTCCTGCAGGGCTCCGGCGCTCCGGTAGCGCTCCGTTAGGTTTTGGTATAAAAGGGGTGAAAGTTCATGTCAGAGAGGGAGTTCAGTTCAGAGAGGGCGTTCGTGCAGTTGAGTTCGTGGAGTGCAGGGAGTCAGTTGCAGTTCGAGGGAGAGATCGAGTTGGAGTGCCTAGGTGTTACTTTGCTGGATGTTGCTACGTATGCTGATGTTGCTGAATACACTATTTAATTCTAAACTCGGGTATTGTGGCGGGTGTCTGACGCTACCTCGAGGACACCTACCGAGGGCTGCGGGACTTTGATTATAGTTCCCCGGCTATTTTCGCTACACTATATATTAAAATACATATATTTCGATCATGATAAAGTTAATTTTTGTATAATTATCATAAACGGACTTGGGGAGAAAATACGTATATTTCAGTCGCAATAAAGTTATTTATTGTATAATTATTATATACGTACTTTGGGAGAAAATACGTATATTTCACGCGTAATAAAGTTATTAATTGTATAATTATTATATACGTACTTTGGGAGAAAATACGTATATTTCAGGGGTAATAATGTTATTTCTTGTGTAATTCTTATATAACGGACATAGTTTTAAAGTTTGAGCAGTTCAATCACTAGTGACCATGCCTGCGGCAAGGTACCCGAGGTTGGCACGGCGCCACAGGACACTCACTAGTTAGCCTATAGTACACACTGTATTCGAAAGGTAAACAAAATCACGGGGCGTGCGAACACCTCGCGGGACACCCTGCAATGTAACTTTGACGGTACATTTATATAATATGCACTCGTTATATCAAGGTCAAATTTTACATGTTAATAGGTTAGATATTCATCTGTATGATACAGAAAAAATAATTCTAAAATATCATTTAATGAATTGCGGGGCGTGCAAAAACACTCGCAGGACACTCATTCCTCACAGGTCACATTCCTCGCAGGACACTCGCAGTTTTATGGCACCGTTACTTCGTCTTCGCCGTTACATTTGCATTTTATGCATCTGTCCAATCAAGGTCAAATTTTGCATGTTATTAGGTTTAATATTCATCTGTATGATACAGAAAAAATAATTTTAAAATATCGTTTAATGAATTGCGGGGCGTGCGAAAACCTCACAGGACACTCGCATTTGCACTGCACCGTAACTATGTCGTTAAAAATGCATAATATGCGCACGTCCAATCAAAGTCAAATTTGGCATGTTAATGGGTTCGATGTTCGTCTGTATAATACCGAAAAAAATATTTAAAAATATCACTTAACGAATTGCGGGGCGTGAAAAAAACTCACACAGGACACTCATTCCTCACAGGACACTCATTAGGCACACCCGTTGCAACACATTTCCTCGGATTTTGCAAACTGGAAAAGGGGACAGCAGAATACATCATGGCTGCTCTGGAGAATTTCATGGTTGCAAAAAACATTGACAAGGAAAACATCAGATTTATTGCATTGGACGGATGTAATACTATGAGTGGTGTCCAAAAAGGTAACTAATTAAAATCAAGTAAGATATTCTAGATTTCCTGCAGCACTGCAGATTACATCTGTATAAAATAACAAACATGTACATATAGATGCAAAATCAATTCTAATGATTATACTAGTAAGCAATTTATAGTTGTTTCATCCTACTACTTTAAAAAAACAAAAACAAAAAACAAGACAATTTATTATAAAATTTTGTTTTCTATAATTAGTAAATTGGGTCTCCAGAGACGAATCCGACACATCAGTCCATTCTCTGCATATATAAACTGTCGTAATCATCGCCTTGCAGTTTGCTTGGTCCACTTGATAAAGCGATTCCCCATACTTCAAGATGTGGACGCCACACGCCTTTCTTTGTGGAAGTTGTTTGAGTTTTCTGCACAAAGAATGGAAGTTTTCAAACATATCCAGGCTGTCTATGGAAAAGAGCCTTTAACCATAACCAGGGCAGCGACTACTCGGTGGCTGTCACACCTTAAGGCTGCAGCCAGATTCATTGGAAGGTATGTAACCAGCGTAACAGTATCAACACTTACAAACTTCTTTATTGGTACTAAATATGTTTGGAATGCGAGTAATTCAAAGTTAAGTTGGTAATTTACTACCAGGACTGGGTAAAATATTATTTTCATGACGTGATAAAATTTAGATTTCATAATAGATGTGAAACTGAAAATCTATGCAATGTTAAAAAGGGAGAAAGAAGATTATGCATTAAATATTACATCAATTGAGAAACATTATTCATAACCGTATGTAACTTGAAAAAAATGCAGTCGTCATTAATTTTAATTTTAGGTTTGTATGTATCTTGGACACCCTTGATGCTCTTTATGAACAAACGAAGAGAACCAGAAGTATACGGCCTCCGACTGAACTGCACAAACAAGAAAGTGGTGGCAACCATTTTACTACTATGTGATATCCTTAAACCAGTCAACATGTTGTCACTATACTTGCAAGAGGAACATGTGAATTTTACGTCCCTACCAAAACATGTAAAAATTACAACAGACTCACTGCATGCAGTTATACAGAAATATGAAGGCAATGACTGGGATGATGTGGAGTTTGCCAAGTCGGAACAAATCTTCCAAGAAATTGATGATCGCACAGATCTTGGAAGACAAATGAGGGGTGACCAGCAGGCACTCGACCCCAGAACATTTCTCCAGGAGACAGGTAATTATTCCCAGTGCCAGTGAATAAATTATTGTCAAATCTTATCATTATTGCTAGTTGCTTTGAAAGTTTCATATAAAATATATTGACATATTAATAATTTCTAATTAATTTTTGTTTTTGATCAAATTTTGATTTTGAGATTGCTGAAAAAAGTTGAAACATTCAAACAGAATATTAATCATATAAGACCTTTTACATCTATGTAGGTAGTCTGTATACACAGTTACTGCTGTTTGCATGAATTTGTATTAAAAAGAACATCCATCTGAGGATCCTGTTATTTCATTTAATTATTGATCATTGTGAGTTATTTGCAGGAATTCCTCTCATCTATGATCTAATCCAGGAGATTGAGGATGCCTTTTGCATAGGGGCACCTGTCCTATCAGCATTTGCCATACTGAATCCAGACAATCTTCCAGACACTGTTGGGGAGTTAAAAGAATATGGAAATGTAAATATCAGTAAATGTGTACCAATGGTCCATATGATGATTTAATTCAAAATTTTAATATACTGGTAAGCTAAAGTAAACAAAATAACCTGTAGAATAAATATCTTGACTTGACAAATTTTCATTGAAAAAATAACTATTAACATTTTAAAGATCTTTGTAATTTGGTTTGTTATGGAGCAGTATGTGAGTCAGTGAGATGAACATTTATCAATTTGTTTTCAATTAGAATCACATCCAGACGCTGGTTGACTTTTATGGGTCAAGGAAAGAGGACACATTTATGGGCCACACAATCCAGATGCCAGCCCTTATGGACCCTCTTCTGCTGAAAACAGAGTTGGAAAGTTTCAAAACCCATCTTTTCATGCTAAGGTGTGAACTTAAAAGACTCTGAATTGTGATCACTCTTTTCTATTGTTTAAACTTTTTCTGTTCTGGTGGAGACTTCATGGGTAGAGGGACTACCTTCAAGTTTTTAACAAAATTTCGCCATCACATGGGGCTGTTTCAATAAAGAATCAGAAATTATAATATAAAGAAAGGACACCTCATGGTAGTTGAAGACTAAGATTTGAGAATAACTATCAAAAAAGAAGTCCAGCCAGTTATTTCATCGATTTATTTAATTTTTGTTTGTTTGTTTCAACTTTGGTTTCTTTTTGTTTTTTTGTTGTTGTTTCTTTTTCTTCTTAGGGTTAACAAGTGTTTTATTTTCTTTCAGTGATTGAGTTCCCTTAAGTTAACTCATTTACTGCAACCTTGCTACTGTCTCTTCACATGGATGTTCACAAGCTAGTATTGGCAGATTGAGGAAATATACAATGTATATTGCTTAATAAATAAATAAATTTATAAAAAGAGTATTATTTTTGATTGAAGTGGCTATCCACATTCATTCTATCGTAAATCTTGAAAATGTTAATTTCATACTTACATGTACTGTTAAACGATAACTGTAGAATTTAATTAACACCTGTGACCATCATATTTTAATATTAATAGCTTAATCTGTTTTGAAATGTATTTATTTTATAACTGTCTGTATGGTCATACTAAGTAACATAATAATCTAGATTATTGATGTTTGGTGTTTCTTGACTGTGAAATAATTGGTAAATTGATTTATCATTACAGGAGAAATGGTGCTCATACTGTGGGTGACTTGTAGACAGAATTTAGTAGAGATGGGGTGTTGAGGGAGTGTTTTCCTCTAGTATACAGATTAGTGTACTTCTGTATGATCATTCCCTCTTCAACTGCTGTGGTGGAAAGGAGTTTCATTGTTGGCAAACATTCTGACTAAGAGGAGAAACCGACTCAGCCAAGGAAACTTGGATGCAGTGATGAGGATCTGCCATGTAGATGAAGGCCTAACTGACCAAGAAAAAGAAGAACTTGAGGATCTTTATAAACATTTCAAAACTAGGAAACTTTACCTGTAAAAGTGTGGAACTGTAATTTAGGCATTAATCCTTAAACATCTAATAAAAACACAGCCAACTGTAAAACTTTACTTTGTTTTTGTCATTAATAAGTTATCTTGTATTTTCCCAATTTCCTGAAAATGCCGCGAAATTTTCCCAATTTAAAAGGTACAGGCTGCTGTGAAAAAAGGCAAAAAAATCACTGACAATGACAACAACACAACAAGTTAATATGAACCTGTATACACTGGCTGGCTTCCTATGCAGTGAAAACACATAATACCAGCACCCGAACTGAATGACTTTGAAGAACCGCAACAAATATTAGACATGACATTATAAGGAATAGGTTTACGTGCACGTATTGATGACCGAGGAAAAATAATAATTCCGAATCGACAAATCAAATCTACAAGAAAGTTTGATACATGGTGCATTATACGGCCATGGGGACGTCGAGTCAGTACAAGTGAAAAAAGATCAGGCTTATCTACTGCAAAGATTCCTAAGTCATGTGATCAGACGTGAAAGATAAACGCACAAAAGATGCAAAAACTCTCTCACTTAAAAAAACCCCAAACAAACAAAGCTTAGCTTATTCTGGGTGTTGTAAGATGTAGTAATGTAATTTGAAAAGTCGAGTACTCTACTTCACCCAAATACTATTTTCGTGACTATGATAATGAAAATAATTGTATTATTGTATGGATTCAAAATGTTTTTTTAATATGATAAAATGGTAACTGGCTTATATTGAAAACTAGAAATGGCATTTACACCTCTAGCATATTTAAAGGGGAAGTAACTCCATACTAAATGGATTGTAAGGTTTGCACAAATTTGTTTCAATATATACACTCATAAGCAAACAATACTTGTTGTGTTGATTACATCTTTGCTATCATATATATATAATAAATATAATGATTATGTAATATATGTATCCACACAGTGTACTGGTGAATTAACCTACTGAATTTGTTGTTAGGCAATACCATGGTACACTAATACCAAAATAATATATTGATAGTGCAAGTAGTAGATGGTTTATGCTACAAATTCCAACATTCCACACATATCTGCCGGAAACGGGTAATTTGTTTTTAATTTCTTTGTTTGCAACAAGTAATTGCTAAAAATGCCAAGAACATTTTTAACTCATAGGCAAAGTAACAGATCAGTCATATAGGCATTAGGACTTCGCCGAATATAGCACAACGGAATGCAGGGACACATCGAGATTAAATGTCCCATCACAAAATCAAATTCGACAAACTGAAATCCCCAGGAGGAGGAAGGACTTCCATGTCTTGCAGACATATTTCTAATTTCCAAAAAAATAAATCCTTTCTATATATATATATGTGTCTTTACATGCATGAGAGAATAAGAAGATATCTCAATTTTGTTGACATCATAGAAACTGTACCTCTCAAACAAGAGGCCCAATGGGCCTGTATCGCTCACCTGGCTCTACACCAACTTTAACGTTGATTGAGGTAATTTCTACACGTACTATGCTGATTACCTGTTTTTTCATATCGAAGAATTTTCTAGTCCTTCCTTCCAGCATATTATTTGCCTAATGTCAGGCTTCAGAGACTTTTGGCTATCGCAAAATTATTGTGTACAGATTTAAGCCTATTTCACCCCTGTGACCATGAATGAAGGTCAAGGTCATTTATTTTAGCAAATTTGGTAGCCCTACGACCCAGCATGCTACAGGCCCAATATCACGTCCCTGAGCTCTTTGTTATTGAGAAGAAGCTGTTTGAAGATTATAGCCTATTTGACCCATGTGACCTTGAATGAAGTTCCCATGTCACCTTGAATGAAGTTCAATGTCATTTATTTGAACAAACATAGCCCTTCACGTCAGCATGCTACAGGCCCAATATTAAGTCCCTGGGCCCCATGCTTATTGCGAAGAAGTAGTTGGAAGATTATAGCCTATTTCACCTCTGTGACCTTGAATGAAGGTGAAGGTAATTTATTTGAACAAACTTGGTAGCCCTTCACCCCGGCATGCTACAGGTCCAATATCAGGTCCCTGGGCCTCTTGCTTATTGAGAAGAAGTCGTTGGAAGATTATAGCCTTTTTGACCCATGTGATCTTGAATGAAAGTCAAGGCCATTTCTTTGAACAAACTTGGTAGCCCTTCACCCCAGCATGCTACAGGTGCAATATCTAGTCCCTGGGCCTCTTGGTTATTAGCAGAAGTTGTTTAAATGAAAAATTGACGCCGGACGGACGGACGCCACACCACGACATAAGCTCACTTGCCCTTCAGCCAGGTGAGCTAAAAATAAAACTACTCATTAACAAAATTGCAGTGTTTATGTTCAATACTTTTTGCTTCAGTGGCTTCTTGAATAACTAAACTATCCGAGTGCGAGATCTTTGCACACACCATTAAATGATCTTTATTGGTCAAATGAAAGATCCTGCAAAGCACTGTTATAATAAGCTAAATTGGTGCATGCGCAAGAAACACAAACCAGTCCAGTCAGGCCATCTCTTAGTTTCTGTTCTATTGAGATCATTTGGCTACAATGCTTTGATATTATATTTAGATTCGCTATTAGTATTATTGATATTGGATAATTCTAAGTATGGATTTTACTGTGAGTGGATATGTATACTGACTATGTAATATTTTGTGATCTGGAACATGTCATTGAAAATTTGAAAGATGTGTTGAAAATGCATGACAGTATAATTCACTGCTTTGAATCATTTTTTGAATTTTATTTTATGATAAAAAACATACAATTTAGTTCATCGTGACTAATCATAATTAATACTAAAACTTATTAAACTCGCAATGATCATTGCTGTTTTGGCTAGTAAAAATTCTAAATTTTCAGAATTTATTTCACATCATGTATGAATTGCATTTTAAACTTATATTACTAGAAGCAGAGAAGTATTATAACCGAAATAAAAATTGGTATGCAACAAACCATGCCCTCAGTAGACTGTCCTCATAACAATAAAGGCTATATGACGTAAGTCGTTACATGTTATAAACGGCCCGTTATTCAAATGCTTTGCATGTTACAACAACCCGATAAAATGGAAACTTATTAAGATTTTACATGTTATATATGACCCGTTATAATAGAAAATAGTAAGATGTTACAAGTTGTATACGGCTCGTTATAATAGAAAATTAGTAAGATGTTACATGTTATATATGGCCAGTTTTAACAGAACATAATGTCCCTGGTAGCACTTGTTATAACTAATTCACAAATATAACTCAAAAAGTTTATTCAGTCCCTTACATAATTGTTATCTAATTCGCATTAATTGCAGGCACGTGTTCACGTTTGTTTCCAATACTTTCTATATATTTCCTATATGGAGCGTACCATATACAGAGTTTTGATATAGATGCCAAGCGTTAATAAAAAATAAAATAAAATTACTATGGAAATATGAAAAACAAGTAAGTAGATCTAGTAAAAATAAAAAAATTAAAACAGATTTACTTCAATTCATTTACAAATATTAAAGCAATATCAGAATCAAGAACAAGAACTTGTTTATTTGTTCAAAAAATAAAGGTCGGCTTATGACACAAGAACTAACCACGTGGCCGTGTTGTAAGAGTACAGGCTAGAGTTATGCCCCTTCGAATAGGGCGCTTCGAAATTGTATAAATTTAAAAGAAATACGAGTCAAAACAACAAAACCCAAATCGTCGTTTATCAAGTCGACCAAGAACTTTTTCAAAGCCATTTTTAACATGATAATGCATTTATCTCGACATTTAAGGGTGTTTTTGGGTAGGTTTATGGTGTTTTGGAGTGTTTTGGGGGTAGTTGTTGTGCGTTTTTGGGTTAGTTTTGTGTCTTGAAATACCGAACAAGAAATCAAAAATCAAAATCGTAGTTTATCAAGTCGGCAAAAAACTTTTTGAAACCCATTTGTAATATGATAATGCGTTTATCTCAACATTTAAGGATGTTTTTTGGTAGGTTTAAGGTGGTTTTGGGGTGTTTTTGGGTAGTTTTGGGTGTTTTTGGGTAAATCATCGTACCGGTCGTGTATTCATTCATATTTTGTGGTCTAAGGGAAATAACTCTGACGTGCAGACGCCCCGGCGCCAAAGATGAAAGAGAAAGTTGCTGGTGTGAAACAACAACAACACAGGGGCCTACGAGCTCAATAATATGTCGGACTGTCGGTAGACGATTGAAGTATATGGTGTTGATATAAGGTATGTGATGGAAGACAGAGGCGCTGACGAATTATTAATACTGAACGGAAAAATACAAAAGGGTTCGGACCTGATGGGCCCTAAATGAGTCGCCATGTACAACACTGGTAGGCCTACCCCCTCGTATAAATGTAATTACGTTAGGATTAGATGAAATAAAGTTTATATTTCGGTGATGATTAGCATACAGTTATTGGATGAAGAAAATAATCGATTCAGACATAGGACCACGTCACTTATATCGTTCAAACTTGATATGCCTGCTTATACCCTCAGACTCATAACCTACAGTGACTCCTTATACTCCTATACGTATATGAGGTCTTATTTTTTTCAAGTCCCTGTGATCAGATCACGGAGACATATATGTCTAGTTAGCCCGAGTTTCCTCTGGCCCTGACACCATGCATGTCTACACCAGACATGATTTCATGGCCAGAGGAAACTCGGGCTAATGTAATCTTTTATTATAACAAGAAATAGCATAGTATTAATGTACTCCTATATGTATATGAGGTCTTATTCCACCTGATTACATTGGTGGATATTGTTACATGACAGCCTGTCAAAAGTTTCCTGTCGTGTAAACCTCTAAATATTATTGGAGTAAGTATTAATGCTGGTGGTTATAATGTAAAACTGCTGGTGAAATAAATTAACGAAATGATGCATTTCAGCACGGATAACAAAATTATATCAGTTTGAATCATTTTTGGTGATAATAATTAAGACTGCACAGTGCATTTGAATCAGGAACATAATTCTATTAATATGTCATTTGAAAAGATACATCGTTTATTCACCTTGAATTGAATCTTAATTTTGTTTCGTTTCTAACTGCATCTCTGTATTTTGCATTTACTGCTACACTTGACCTATCACATACATGTACTTCATCTTGCCTATACATGTACTTCATCTTGACCAGTAACGCCACCTGTCACGTCATATCTGGGGCCAAAAGAATAATATTATATGGCTATGCCGAAAAAAATGATATATGCATATATATTGTACATGTATCTTAGACTTGTTTTGATACTATAAGACTAGACATCCCTGTGCTGTGAGTACTTGGTGGTGTGTATGTTTCATCATCATCATCATCATCGTCATCATCATCATCATCATCATCATCATCATCATCATCAGCATCATCAGCATCATCTATGTTTATCAAACTTCAAAAACGAAAAGTGCTTTATAAAAATCCAGGCCCTTTGTGTAGGAAATGACACTTATGAGTCATGCATGCATGTGCTTGTGTCCCCTCTAAGTGGTTGGCATGGTGACATCATACAAGTATATATATGTATATTAATAGGCCTACATGTGGCTCTATCACCCTTAGGGACTCATGATATCAGTCTAAACAAAATTAAGTTAGATGAAAAAAAGTTTTTATTTCCTCTCCACTGCACCTTAGCTTGAAACCCTAGATTTTCCTGACGACCTTAAAACATCAAAGCAAAGGTCCATGACTCAGTCAAATATATACTATCTTCTACTAGTCATGGTTGACATTTGACATTAATATACGGAACTTTTGTAACTGATCAATAGCTGTTGATTATTATGCTTGTTTTTGTTTTAAGATTTTAAGAATTTAAAATAAAGTGCATTAATATTGTAAAATAGTTAAGATTGATTATAAATTTTATAAATCAACAAAAATTACAAAAATGAAATAGTTTGCATCACCTTTATACCTGAAAGTAGACCTAATAGATCTGTCAGAGTTTTTAATCTTTTGATCACATGTTATTTTTTTGTAGTCAGAAGACATGATAATACATAATAATTTTTTTGTTATAATTGTTTATTTTTTATAATAAATTATTAATTTTTTTATAATAAATTGTTAATTTTTTATAATAAATTGTTCATTTTTTATATGTATATATACATATATATAAAGTAATATGTCAGTAATTGAAATTAAAGAGCATTAAACATTTATTCGTCTAAATAAACACTGAGGCACGAAGAGCCAGAGGGAAACACTTCATCAACCGTAAAATTTTTATCAAAAAAACGCTTTACGATACTGTAGTGGTTGAAGTGCCCTGTGCAATTTCTTTTCATCACAAATTGTCCACTTGCCTGGTATAGAGTATCAGCTATCAAGCTGTTCTAGGTTTGTATTTCATAATGTCCGCGATGCATATATATGTTTATTACAAGATTATTACAAGATTTTCTGCTGCAATGGAAGGTTTACTGCATGTTTTTCTATATGTTCATTTATATGCTCAATTATAAGGCCTGATATTGATTTCAGGTGTTAATTTCAGTATCTATAGAGCAATGCAATTCTCCAAATCTTGGACCAAAAATTTAGACATAACTCAGTGATTTTCTTAACCTAATTATACAGGGGGCTGTACCTTTTCCATTGGGAAAATATAGCCATATCTTTTTAATTTCAGCAAAAATGTACTTTCTTTCAAGCTCAAAAATAATCATCAAGTCAATGGTTAAATATCATTTTGAATAAGCATAATATAGCTATAATCAATCAACTATAGCATTGGCTTGTGAAAATATTATGTTAAATGTTATATGATCAATATTTCTTCATATTTATTAACAAACAAGGGAAAATATGAGCTAAAAATTGGGAAAATACAGCAAATTTTCTTTAGGGGAAGGGGCCTGTATTCGGCCCCAAATCCACACCCCAAAAAAAATAAGTAATTAATCATCTGTATGGTTAATAATAACAAAAAAACAAGAAAACATCAATAATTTCACAAAAAGAGCAGCTTTAATTTGTCAAAGTCGGGTCTAAATATGAGCATGTTTGGTCTACCAGTTTTTTGTATTAGTATGATACAGGTAAGGAATTTTTTCGGAAGTATGTTGCCATAAAATCAAAAGAAAAAAGCTTCAAAGTTTGTTTCTCATTTCCACATATTTTCCTGTATCTCTGATTGATTTCTTTGTTTACTTGTAGATAATCATCCATTGGAGACATGGTTTGTTTTCTCTGTATCAGCGTTATTTTAGTCCAGTTGCTTGCATTGCTCACTGTAGTGGGGTCAACTGATGACCTTTCACCTGATGGGTCAAGGGTAGCACCTCATGACCTTGAATGGGATGAAAGAGGCTACATTCTGTTTTGTCTGTGTATGGGTAAGTACAAAAATGTATATATAATAATGATGATGAATTGCACTTGTTGAATATGTCAAAATGTACTATAATAGGGCATTGCTGCTTGAATAAAATTGTTATATCATGGTTAACTGTCTCACTGGGGATATGTTCTATGTAAGGTTAACTGTCTCACTGGGGATATGTTCTGTGTAACTGTCTCACTGGGAATATGTTCTGTGTAAGGTTAACTGTCTCACTGGGGATATGTTCTGTGTAAGGTTAACTGTCTCACTGGGGATATGTTCTGTGTAACTGTCTCACTGGGAATATGTTCTGTGTAAGGTTAACTGTCTCACTGGGGATATGTTCTGTGTAAGGTTAACTGTCTCACTGGGGATATGTTCTGTGTAAGGTTAACTGTCTCACTAGGGATATTTTCTGTGTTACTGTCTCACTGGGGATATGTTCTGTGTAATGTCTCACTGGGGATATGTTTTGTGTAAGGTTAACTGTCTCACTGGGGAAATGTTCTGTGTAAGTGTCTCACTGGGGATATGTTCTGTGTAATGTCTCACTGGGGATATGTTTTGTGTAATGTCTCACTGGGGATATGTCCTGTGTAAGTGTCTCACTGGGGATATGTCCTGTGTAAGGTTAACTGTCTCACTGGGGATATGTCCTGTGTAAGGTTAACTGTCTCACTGGGGATATGTTCTGTGTAATGTCTCACTGGGGATATGTTCTGTGTAAGTGTCTCACTGGGGATATGTTCTGTGTAAGTGTCTCACTGGGGATATGTTCTGTGTAAGGTTAACTGTCTCACTGGGGATATGTTTTGTGTAAGGTTAACTGTCTCACTGGGGATATGTTCTGTGTAAGGTTAACTGTCTCACTGGGGATATGTTCTTTGTAAGGTTAACTGTCTCACTGGGGATATGTTCTGTGTAATGTCTCACTGGGGATATGTTCTGTGTAAGGTTAACTGTCTCGCTGGGGATATGTTCTGTGTAAGTGTCTCACTGGGAATATGTTCTGTGTAAGGTTAACAGTCTCACTGGGGATATGTTCTGTGTAAGGTTAACTGTCTCACTGGGGATATGTTCTTTGTAAGTGTCTCACTGGAGAAATGTTCTGTGTAATGTCTCACTGGGGATATGTTCTTTGTAAGGTTAACTGTCTCACTGGGGATATGTTCTGTGTAAGTGTCTCACTGGGGATATGTTCTGTGTAATGTCTCACTGGGGATATGTTCTGTGTAAGTGTCTCACTGGGGATATGTTCTGTGTAAGTGTCTCACTGGGGATATGTTCTGTGTAAGGTTAACTGTCTCACTGGGGATATGTTCTGTGTCAGGTTAACTGTCTCACTAGGGATATTTTCTGTGTTACTGTCTCACTGGGGATATGTTCTGTGTAACTGTCTCACTGGGGATATGTTCTGTGTAAGGTTAACTGTCTCATATGTTCTTTGTAAGGTTAACTGTCTCACTGGGGATATGTTCTGTGTAAGTGTCTCACTGGGGATATGTTCTGTGTAAGGTTAACTGTCTCACTGGGGATATGTTCTGTGTAAGGTTAACTGTCTCACTGGGGATATATGTTCTGTGTAAGGTTAACTGTCTCACTGGGGATATGTTCTGTGTAAGGTTAACTGTCTCACTGGGGATATATGTTCTGTGTAAGGTTAACTGTCTCACTGGGGATATGTTCTGTGTAACTGTCTCACTGGGAATATGTTCTATGTAAGGTTAACTGTCTCACTGGGGATATGTTCTGTGTAAGGTTAACTGTCTCACTGGGGATATGTTCTGTGTAACTGTCTCACTGGGAATATGTTCTGTGTAAGGTTAACTGTCTCACTGGGGATATGTTCTGTGTAAGGTTAACTGTCTCACTGGGGATATGTTCTGTGTAAGGTTAACTGTCTCACTAGGGATATTTTCTGTGTTACTGTCTCACTGGGGATATGTTCTGTGTAATGTCTCACTGGGGATATGTTTTGTGTAAGGTTAACTGTCTCACTGGGGAAATGTTCTGTGTAAGTGTCTCACTGGTGATATGTTCTGTGTAATGTCTCACTGGGGATATGTTTTGTGTAATGTCTCACTGGGGATATGTCCTGTGTAAGTGTCTCACTGGGGATATGTCCTGTGTAAGGTTAACTGTCTCACTGGGGATATGTCCTGTGTAAGGTTAACTGTCTCACTGGGGATATGTTCTGTGTAATGTCTCACTGGGGATATGTTCTGTGTAAGTGTCTCACTGGGGATATGTTCTGTGTAAGTGTCTCACTGGGGATATGTTCTGTGTAAGGTTAACTGTCTCACTGGGGATATGTTTTGTGTAAGGTTAACTGTCTCACTGGGGATATGTTCTGTGTAAGGTTAACTGTCTCACTGGGGATATGTTCTTTGTAAGGTTAACTGTCTCACTGGGGATATGTTCTGTGTAATGTCTCACTGGGGATATGTTCTGTGTAAGGTTAACTGTCTCGCTGGGGATATGTTCTGTGTAAGTGTCTCACTGGGAATATGTTCTGTGTAAGGTTAACAGTCTCACTGGGGATATGTTCTGTGTAAGGTTAACTGTCTCACTGGGGATATGTTCTTTGTAAGTGTCTCACTGGAGAAATGTTCTGTGTAATGTCTCACTGGGGATATGTTCTTTGTAAGGTTAACTGTCTCACTGGGGATATGTTCTGTGTAAGTGTCTCACTGGGGATATGTTCTGTGTAATGTCTCACTGGGGATATGTTCTGTGTAAGTGTCTCACTGGGGATATGTTCTGTGTAAGTGTCTCACTGGGGATATGTTCTGTGTAAGGTTAACTGTCTCACTGGGGATATGTTCTGTGTCAGGTTAACTGTCTCACTAGGGATATTTTCTGTGTTACTGTCTCACTGGGGATATGTTCTGTGTAACTGTCTCACTGGGGATATGTTCTGTGTAAGGTTAACTGTCTCATATGTTCTTTGTAAGGTTAACTGTCTCACTGGGGATATGTTCTGTGTAAGTGTCTCACTGGGGATATGTTCTGTGTAAGGTTAACTGTCTCACTGGGGATATGTTCTGTGTAAGGTTAACTGTCTCACTGGGGATATATGTTCTGTGTAAGGTTAACTGTCTCACTGGGGATATGTTCTGTGTAAGGTTAACTGTCTCACTGGGGATATGTTCTGTGTAAGGTTAACTGTCTCACTGGGGATATATGTTCTGTGTAAGGTTAACTGTCTCACTGGGGATATGTTCTGTGTAAGGTTAACTGTCTCACTTGGGATATGACTATGTTCTGTGTAAGGTTAACTGTCTCACTTGGGATATGTTAAGGTTAACTACCATGCTTTGAATGATAAGCTAATGTATCAAGTACAGCTTATTATTATTCAGGGTCTTTAGCTCTGTGAATGTCTGTTGATTTCCTATTTGTATATGTTTATATATAAATTGTTTGACATCTTCAAAAGGTCGGTTTGGGAACCAAGCAGAACATTTTTTAGGTGGTCTGGCATTCGCTAAAGCTGTGGACCGGACCTTAATTCTTCCTCCATGGCGGACATATGTAAGTAAATGCATCAGTCCTGTAAATACTATCTTATAAGGACATGTATATATCCAGCAATAACAGGGTAAGCACTGTTATCATCCTGAAATAAGCCCCCCCCCTTCCCTAGTGTACAAGTTTAGTACAGTATTTGTCCTCAAATAAGCCCCCCTCCCCTAGTGTACTGTATTTGTCCTCAAATAAGCCCCTCCCCTAGTGTAAAAGTTTAGTACCATATTTATCCTCAAATAAGCCCCTCTCCCCTACTGTAAAAGTTTAGTACTGTATTTGTCATCAAATAAGCCCCCTCCCCTAGTGGAAAAGTGTAGAATTGTATTAATCCTCAATACCCCTCCCCCCTCGCCTAGTGTAAAAGTTTATTATTAAAGTTTGGGGAGGGGATCGATGATTCTGTAAAGATGAAATGGTGGGGGCTTATATATGAGCAGGACTTTTTTGCTGTTAAAATATAGAGTACAGTAGTTTCCTGCTGTAGTACCAATTAATGACTGCAGTCTTTCAAGGGGTAGAAACTCGATTTCCAGTTGTAAAAGCTTCACAAACTTGATATTTAATTTGCTTATTTCAGTTTTGTTCGGTAATTTTGTTGTTATATTGCGTAATTATTTCACTTGCTTTTCGGAGTATTGAAAACTGAAAAGCATTCTCAGACCTGCGGCCCCAGTTCAGGTCGGAGAAATTTTGCATAAGAAGGAATCCTGACTCTCATATATGCATCTGCCCCTTGCAGTATGATTCGAAGTATTATACGTACACTGTAGATACGTTTGTCTTTCTATTGTAATGGATAAGACCCACTTGTAACCAATGAATCTATATAAATGTCAGTATTTACTGTACTGTGTTCATAAAAAGAAAGGGGCTGCGGTGGCCGAGTGGTTAAGGTGTCCCAACACTTTATCACTAGCCCTCCACCTCTGGGTCGCGAGTTCGAAACCTACATGGGGCAGTTGCCTGGTACTGACCATAGGCTGGTGGTTTTCTCCGGGTACTCTGGCTTTCCTCCACCTCCATAACCTGGCACGTCCTTAAATGACCCTGGCTGTTAATAGGAGGTTATAATTAAACAAAATAAACCAAAACAGTTAGAAAAAGAAACGTGATTCCCCAAATATATTCATTTGATGCTCATCATTGTTATCGAAACACATATTAAGCAATTATTGAACTCTTTTCCGTTTAGAAAAATGTGCCCTTTAATGAATGGTTTGATGTGACTTCTGTCGGAGAGTATCACAGAGTGATCACAGCCGAGGACTTTATGGAGAAGCTGGCCCCTAAGTACTGGCCCCAAGGGAACAGAACGGGGTACTGCTTTGGTTACCAAGGGTCCAGTGTCCCCTGTAAGATGAAAGAAGGTACGTTCACAAACAGGAGGGGAACTGAATAGGTGTAAAAATGAATTCCTAATTATTATAATTATTATTTTGTTATTAGTCCCCTACCGGGGTCGGAGGGGGGGATGATAGGTTTCCTCTCCATCCATCCATCTGTCAGTCCGTCTATACTCAGTTTTCCACACTTTTCTCAGTCATGCTTCAAGGTATCAGGGTTCAGAGTGGATATTTTTACAAGGTGGCCTATTTGGCTACCAAATCGTACAATCTAGGCGCTAATTGGAAAAGTTAGTCCCGGCCAAGTTGTCTTACATCTTATAAAAAAGTCTTTTAATTCTTTTGTTCAGTGTACATGTAATATCTCTCTGTAACTTTTTCAATTGAGAACATCATTTAAGCATTGATTACAACCTTTGACAGATTAACCAAATCGCAAATTTACACAATTTTTTTGGTGGCCATGCAGGCGCCTTATAGGTCAATAACTGGTCGCCAATGGTGAATTTAAGGCGCCATGGCCACTAAAATAGGCGCCACTTTGAGCCCTGGGTATGTTGGTGAAAGTTGATATGTAACTTCAGTATGAGTAGCTACAGATCAAAAATCGAGTTTCAGTGTATTTGGGTCAAGGTCAAGGTTACTATTTTTAGACGGTAGGGGACATGTAATTACTTTAGCAAGACTCTCAGAATGCTTGTTTTGAAAGGATTTGTATAAAGTTAGTGGAGATATTCTGATAGGAGTATAATGGAGCATGACTGTCATTTCTCGTGTAATGCGCAGAGGCTGTACAATTTAAAACATTAAAAAATGCCTTCTGTGGGCTATCTGATGAAGCCTGCTATCTGACAAAATATTAAAAAAAAAAAAAAACCCATAAAAACTGATGGCTATACGATACTTGTCAAATCCAATTTAACTTTCTGTATTTCCCTGGTGTACTACCAGGTGCTGACATTGATGTTTACGTCCGAAATATGAAAGGTACATTTACCTGTGTGTGGCGATATCAAGTAAAACCAACATGTAGATCTACAGTAGGAATACGTTTATTAACACTTTGCATATGCCAAGGCAATACAGGTCTTATCTGTGAGAGGTAAATATGTTATACAGCTAGGGATTCCCCTGATGGTGAGAACTTGTACTCTTTTATGTAGCAAACAACCCACGGACAATAGCCTGGAGCGCTTTGAATTATAAAGCCATTATTTTGGCTTGTGCAGCAATCTAAGGAAGCAGGCAATACACAGAAAATTACAGAACAGTTGATAAACTTTCTTTTTCTAATAACTTCTGTAGTTTCCACAGTAGTAAGTTTGCAAGTTTACAGTGATTTACAGAATAGACTAATTTACACAACAGATGTATACAAATTAGAAATATATATTTCTACCGCATTACAGAAAAATATTGAATGTTTTTACATGTAAACTGACTTATATTATTGTTTTACTGTAACAGGGAATCCATTCGGGCCGTTCTGGGATGGCCTTGGAGTATATTTTGACCGCAGTGTCTCCTACCATGTAATGTATACTGACCATATCGGCTGGAGGAAACGGTAAATGTTTATTTAATAATGTCATTACTGCATACAACATGTATAGATCTACACTGTGTCAGCCAAAGTAAAATTTTAAAACACCTACTTTTGATTAACCAAAAGTCTCAGAATCAAAACGTTTGGTTGGAAGGTTCCTGGGATGTTATACAATTAATTTGTAAGAAGAAATAACCTTGGCCCAATTTCAAGGTCACAGCCAAATCATTTTTGGCCAATAAAACAGAAACCTTCATATTATATAGACTGCTAGTTGATTGATGATATTGGATGTCGATTGATTCTGCTAAACAATACAATGTAAATCACTTCGAATTATGAAAGACAGCTTTTGCAACAATTCTAATTCAGCATATAGATTACCAGGTGTAAAACCTCTTGAAAAAGAAACATTCTTATAGTGTTGAAACAAATTTTGGTTAGATATATTGACAGATTTACACATCTGTCATTCGGGCAAAACTACAAATTGTCGATCAGTATACCCGGTGGTACCTCACACAGCCGGGAAATATGTTACCTTAATTTAGTCATTTTTTTATGTAGACTTATCATAGCCTCACGTACTGTAATCAACTCAGTATGAAAGGGGCATTCCTTTGTTTGAATAAAGTTTAGGTCGCCAAAATTAAACTTACTGGAAAATTATCATTTTTCCAAATAGGAAAAGTTATAATCTTTACATTAGGTAATAAGGCAGTTTTACTCTCAAGATAAACCTAAAAATTCTTAATTCGACCTGAAGTATTACTAATTATGGCAAATACATAATTAGGTATTTGAATACGATACGCCTTTACCCTGTACATTTCAGCATTATTTCATTACTTGTAGGCACAAACACTCATATAATCATCGTTCGGATATAGATTTCATCAATAACAATTGTGCATGTTTCTGATGTCTGAATGAAGGAATGTCGCTATAATGATAACATTAGATGAGTCAAAAACAATTTTTTGATTTGATATTAGATTTATTGGAACAAGCAAAATTCAATGGAGAATTGTCAGGTATGATTTCAAGTAATTGTGAGGAATGTCCCTTATTGAAGAGTTTCTGACATCATGCCACTAGAAAATCATGTTAATTTGAATACTGTTAACTTTCTTTAGGTTTCCGGCTGATGAGGAACCTGTTGTGGCCCTTAAAGGAGCTCCAGCCCCTTATCCCATGGCAGAGGACACAGTCCCTCTTCAGAAATACCTCAGGTGGTCGTCTACAATAGAGGACGAGGTCCAAAGTCACATCGCAAAGATGTTTGAACAAGAACGATTTATCGGGATTCATCTTCGCAATGGTGTAGACTGGGTATGATTTGCAACAGGAAATTTGTTCCACAATGTAACTATAGAGTCATCAAAATAATTTCTCTTTTTGAAAACGAAAACCATTTTTGTTCATAATTTACTTTTGATTTATAATGCTGTATCTTAAAGAATTATTTAAGTTAATCCATAATCTTTAATTTGTTTCTTTTTCAGAAAAATGCTTGCAAGAACGTAGAGGGTGAAAGTAAGTTCATGGCGTCACCTCAGTGTCTCGGCTATGAAGGGAAAAACAAGATTTCTGCGGAGATGTGCTTTCCTTCTGATTCTGAAATATTCAGGTAAGTATTGGAGATAATGATTTGCCTTTTGATATCCCAAACAAAATAAGTAGGAGAGCAAATACAGTATTTTCTTCTTTAGGCTTTCCCAGCTAATAATGGCCCATATTACTAATTAAAGTGATTTAAAAATTTGTACTAAAACAAGATTTTTGTTGTTTAGCCAGAACATTTCTCTACCAACCCACCTACCACCATCTTCGCTTGTCAAGGGTTCTGATCCGTGTACTGAAGAGGCAGATCATAACTCTTGGCTAGCAAAGATGACCTATCAGATATTATTGCCTTCCAAAAATTAAATGAGACAAGAAAGTCTTATGACAAACGAGTAAGCAGGGCTCAAAGTGGTGCCTATTTATTGGCCATGGCGCCTTAAATTCACCATTTGTGACCAGTTATTAACCTATAAGGCACCTGCATGGCCACTAAAAAATCGTGTACATGTACATTTGCAATTTGGTTAATCTTTCAAAGGTTGCAGTCAATGTTAAAATGATGTTCACAATCGGAAAAAGTTACAGAGATGTTAATTCTGAACTAAAGAATTAAAACATTTTTTTTAATTGTAAGACAACTTGGCCGGGCGACTAACTTTTCCAATTGGCGCCTAGATTGTATGACTTGGTAGCCAAATAGGCAACCTGGTAAAAATATCCACTTTGAGCCCTGGTAAGGAATAAAGACCCTAGCAGATAATGGCTCTTGTATTCATCTGTTTGTTTGTTGGAATCATTTTTAAAACTTAACATCCTATACAACTAAACATGAAAGATACATGTATACATGGTAAAAATATTATATTGTATACAAAATATCGAAACATTATAAATTATGTACGATAATATCTGTAATCAAAAGGTTTTATGAAATATCGAAACATTATAAATTATGTGTACGATAATGTCTGTAATCAAAAGGTTCCAGCCGTTCTAAAAGGGGTCCTGGTAGCTCAGTCGATAAGAGTGCCAGCCATGTAACCTCGGGTGAAGGTCTGTGTGGTTCGAAGCTTCCTACCCATGTCGGTTTGAGTTTCTCGGAAAGCTGAGAAACGGGCCAGTCTGTAATGTCGTAGTTGTGTTGTGTCCTTTGGCAAGACACTTTACCCTAATTACTCTGGATGGTATGCAACAAAGGGACTCAAATCGACCCCCAGTGGATGTTTACCTGGTGTTAAAAACCCTGCAAATAAAAAAACAAATGTTCATTGTATGTGTGACATATCTGTTTTATTGAATGACAATATATGAAACAAGAAGGTAATAAAATTAACGTTTTGATCGGAAATTTCACAAATCTTGATAAATGATTTATTATTTAAATTCAATATTGATCAATTCAACTGAATAATTCTCCGACTCCAGTTTAAGATAATTTCTGACAGAGATCTACAGTGTGAGTAATAGACATCATGCCGTGATTTTGACGATGTAATACAAATGAATCAACATTTATATCAATTAATGATGAATTAATTCGATATTTTTTTTATAGCAGTTGTTTCATATTTTTTGTATAATTGTATTTCCGTGTTTTTAATCTCTTTCTTCACTTATTAGTCCTATGATCTTAATAGGCCCAACTTCAGGTTCAAGAGGTATAATAATTGCTTGCTCGGTAATTATAGGGGGGCCACGGTGGCTGAGTGGTTTAGGTGTCCCGACACTTTAACACTAGCCCTCCACCTATGGGTTGCGAGTTCGAAACCTACGTGGGGCAGTTGTCAGGTACTGACTGTAGGCCGATGGTTTTTCTCCTGGTACTCCGGCTTTCCTCCACCTCCAAATCCTGGCACGTCCTTAAATGACCCTGGCTGTTAATAGGACGTTAAGCAAAAACAAACAAACCAAACCAAACTTGATAGGATGTTAAACCAACACAAACAAACAAACATTATAATATCCTGATTATTTTCCTCTGGAAAGCTGAATATTACAATAAGAGAAATCCACAATATTACAAGTACATGTATATTAGCTAAGAGAAGGTATAGCCATATGTTATGATAACAATTGATGATATAATTTGATTCTCATTAAATTGTATATTTTTCAGGTTGTTGGAAAAAGTTGTTAAAATCTCTGGTATTCATCAAATATATGTAGCAACGGACAAGAACCCCTTGACAAAAGAAATTGAGAAACATTTCACAAAATTACAGGTAAGATGACCGATGACACTGCGATTGAACTTGATAACTTTCACACTGCATCGTAAGCATATATTTAAAGAAAATTGACCGTAACAGTAACACTTCAATAATAAACACTGGTCATATCTATCACATGAAAGCCTTTCTTAATCGTAGCTGTCGGTACTAGCGTTTGTACTGCCACCATCTTTAATCAGTCAATACTAATAAAAAGTCGTAAACTGCCACAAATATCCAGATTTCAATTTGGGTCAGAAAAAAAATCTTTTGGTTTTAAGAAGTTAGTTTATGTCACAAAATAATTAGTTACAACACAAACATAATTAAATAATTATTTAGTAATATAGTAATATCTACTAAATGTCTTGTTCAATGATAAGTTATTTATGGCAGTTTCACTTAAACTGGATGGTGTGATAATAATGTGTCTATAAAGGCAACCTGTCTATAGTAACCGTTTTTCTGACTCCCCTTGGGAGGTAGACAGGTTTGACTGTATTGCCATGATTTCTAACTGGCCATGTGACAGTTTAGGCCCATAGGCCTGTTATTAATTGTTATTGTAGAAAATCAAATGAAGAAATGTTGTTTATTGTTAAAATAAGTTTAATAATGGCCATTTATAGTCAAAAATGAAATGTATACACTTTTGTAATCATAGTAAAAAAAATCCACAAATAAAATCAGCCAGCAATGTGACTGAGAGTATGTAAAGAGGTTTTGGTTGTAAGTTGTTGTTCACATGTTCAGATCAGGATTGGCTGGATCGCGTGTTTTGTTCAGATCCATCTGACACGATAACTTATTAGGTAAATGTCGTGATATTTAAAAAAATTTTTTAGCAGACTTGGAGAGAATTCTTACAAATTTAAAATTAATGCTGTTTCCCTGTTGTTTATCACAGATATTTTTCTCTTCTCGATTTATGTACTTATGTATTATCTATGATGATAATGGAAACCTAGTGGGGGGCATGATCACACTTATGTAGAAGTGAGAATAATTATCACTGGTAATTGGGTGATAATCTCCTAGACTTCATAGTTATACTCCCGCAGAGAAGTTAGGAATCAGGTTGTCTGTCTGTCCGTCCATCCTTCCTTCCAGACAGCTCCTCCTAAACTTGTGGATTGATTTCCAAACATGTGAAGATGTGCATGCAGCTGTTTTAATTCCAAAATTTTGTTTGTTTTGTTTTTGTTTTTGTTTGTTTTTTCCTTGTCCAGACAACTCATCCTTAATTTGGGCACCAATTTTCACCAAACTTCACAAGAATGTTAGGGGCTATGTGTAGATGTGCTAGTGCATGTAGCTATTTTTTTTCACATTGAAGTTTTTGTTGTCGCCATAGCAACTGCTCACTATTAACAGGTTTTTATTGTCCAGACTATTCCTCCTAAACCTGTGGACTGATTTCAACAAAAGTTCACAGAAATATTAGGGACCATGTGTAGATGTGCATACTACTGTTTTTTTTAGCTGACCTGCCTGAAGGGCAAGTGAGTTTATGCTGTGGTGCGGCGTCCGTCATCCATCCGGGTGGGCGGCGGGCAGCAACTTTTTCCTTGTAACAACTTCTTCTCAATAACCAAGAGGCCCAGGGACTTAAAATAGGCCTGAAGCATCCTGGGGTGAAGTGCTACCAAGTTTGTTCAAATGAATGACCTTGACCTACATTCAAGGTCACATGGGTCAAATAGACTAAAATCTTCAAACGATTTCTCAATAACCAAGAGACCCAGGGACTTGATATTGGGCCTGTAGCTTGCTGGGATGAAGGGCTACCAAGATTGTTCATATGAATCAAGTTAACCTTCATTCAGGGTCACATGGATTAAATAGGCCAAAATCTCAAGTTACTGTAGATCCAGGTGAGCAATACAGGCCCATTGGGCCTCTTGTTTTATTATAATTACATGTATTTGTTGCCATGGTAACTTTAGTATATACATTTACAGGTTTTGTCTCACCAGTTCTTAAATCAAGCTTAATCCAGTGGGTTACCTAATTAATGCATATTATCTTAAACATCAGATGTTTCAAAAATGTTACTTTTAATAGAAACTTTATGTATGAAGCAATGGAGGCTTCTGTTTGGTCAAGTTGAGATATTGTCTCATTAAGCTGAAAATTGGCATTCAAGTGCTTTCGAGATATAGCAAAAAACAAAGGTGCTATTTTTCAAAAGCAACAGTTGTTTAATGGTTGCCATGGTAATGACGGGTAGTAGGGATATGAATTCCACTTAATTGCTTTGTTATGGAAATTGTTTCTCAATGAAAGCGACTCATCACCTATATGCACATATAAAAATGTATCTCAATAAACAAATGATAAACAAGTGTGATTATAAAACAATTAAAATATTAACAAACATCAAGCTTGTACAGCCAGGTTGTTACATTTTACAATTTGTGTGTGTATATATATATATATATATATATGTAGTAGGAAATATGCCTGATGTAAGTCTAAAAACTAACTTTAAGTTCTCTTGTCCAACTTACTGATCAGCTTATTGTATTTTTAAGTCAAAACATATAGAACTCTGACTCAAAATCAGGGAGTTGGGCTTATTTGAGGCTTACTCAATAAGTCAAGGAATGGGCTTATTTGAGGCCGACTCCAAATCAGGGAGTGGGCTTATTTGAGGCTGAATCAAAGTCAGGGAGTCACCAGGGCTTATTTGAGGCTGAATCAAAGTCAGGGAGCGGGCTTATTTGAGGCTGAATCAAAGTCAGGGAGCGGGCTTATTTGAGAAAAAATAAAACAGCATTTGCTGGCAATATACATTCCAAATGTTGTTCTGTTCTGTCCATCCGCCTTCCACTCCACTCAGTTTTCTGCATTTTTCTCAGCCATGCTTTATGGTATGTTGATGAAAATTGGTATGTAACTTCAGTATGAGTAGCTACAAATCAAGTTCCAATTTCAGTTTTTTGGGTCAAGGGCAAGGTCACTGTTACTATTTATAGCTTGGACCAGTAGGGGACATTTATTGCTTTAGTACTACCCAGTATGCTTGTTCACTCTACTTGGTACTTAAACCTGGATTAATATAAGAGACCACCTGTCAATGTGACCTTTGTTATTGCCTCTTTGGGAGGTCACACATGACAGGTTTGACTTTATAGTTCAAATTACAGCATCTGTGATGAATATGGAGTCAAATATTGTAGGCATTTTAAAATTAAATAACAATTTAATATCCCTGATAAATCAATGACAATTAACTTTATGTAAGTAGCTCAGAATTGATATTTGATGTGCTTTTTAGGACACACAACTAAATAATTTACTACATGTTATTACCAGTGACCCCATTCCTTCATTGAAATGTGAAATTTATATCAAATTAAAGTTTTACGTTTTTTCTATTGGGTAAATGTTGTTATTGTATAGGTTTAATGGCATATAAGAGCACACGGTCACTCAAAAGACAGTAACCCTGATATTTACAGTATACTAGGGAACCCCCACCCTACTTATAGAAAGTACCCATTTCATATGTTATTTACTCAGGAAAACAGCTACAAACCTAAAAAAGGGACTTGGTTCAGGGGAAACACCAGCTTGCTGATTTAGTTGTGTGAGTCCTTTTTACATAAAGGATGTCAGACAGATCTTGGTACACACGGCGTACAAAATATACAGACTATCGGAGTACCAGAGGACCAGTACCAAGTCTCTTTAGTTTAGGGATTAAATTATCTGAGGAAGAGGTTTCAGGATGTACATGTATAATTTATCCTACATGTATATATATATTAGAATCTTTAATGGGTTTTTGTTTCATATGATATTTTATGAACCAAGTTGATCTTAAAATGAGTTTCAACATGAAATGAAATGAAATATTTATGATACTTTTTTGTCAGATAATGCAAAAAAATATACACTGACATTTTAAAATCAAAATGTGAAGAAAAACAAATCAAATAGAGGCAGCCATTTTGATTCACCATTTGCAATTCATGATGTACATAGGTAATGTCATTGACCAAATGATGATGTCACAATAAAGATTTGATCTGACCGGCACAGATGATAAAAAATTCTACATGTTCTATAAAACTAATGACATATATATGGAAAAAAATATTACATGTGCAAAGTCAATGGATAACAGCCGAATTATTTTGATAAAACTTGAAAAAAATTGTTTTTGTTTTAAAAGCCATGTGAGATTATGTAAGTCATAGTATGGCATCGGTCCATTGTCATCATTTTCCTTTTATCAGATTTCTGAATATCCTAGCAACCACAGTCATAGATATTTGGTCCATTCATTATGTAGCATGCTAGAATGAAGGGCTGCTAGATTTCTACAAGTGGAGGACTTGATTTACGATTAATGTCACAAAAATGTGAAGTTCACATAAATTAGATTTTCCAAAGGTCTTCACTTCAAAAGCTGAAAAACAGATGAGAAATACTGGCCCTCAGAGTCTCTTGCATATGTTTTAATTTTCCTAGAAGAAAAAAAAAAACCACCAAGATACTGAAAAAAATACATTGTAATCAAGAACTTCTTTCAACAAATAAAGGTACAATTATTTCCAACTTGTTACAATAATGATTTCCTTTTTATATCACAGGTCAAAGTTCATCATCTAGATCCCTGGCTTCCACAGATTGACCTCGCCATATTAGGGAAGTCCGACTACTTCATCGGCAACTGTATATCATCCTTCACAGCTTTCGTTGCTAGGGAGCGACTCATCAGTGGAAAACCAACGTTTTATTGGGGCTACAGCAGTTAACACAAACTAAATATATAGGTATACCATACAATGACATTTGTCTAGCTCTAATTATATAGTATTGTACTGGGTCAGGGGTCACAAACTATTACCGTATTTACCCGGTAGTACACCCAGGGATCGCGATACCATACAATGACATTTGTCTAGCTCTATAATTAGTATTGTACTGGGTCAGGGGTCACAAACTATTACCGTATTTACCCGGTAGTACACCCAGGGATCGCGATACCATACAATGACATTTGTCTAGCTCTATAATTAGTATTGTACTGGGTCAGGGGTCACAAACTATTACCGTATTTACCCGGTAGTACACCCAGGGATCGCGATACCATGCAATGACTTTGGTCTAGCTCTATAAACAGTATTGTACTTGGTCAGGGGTCACAAACTATTACCGTATTTACCCGGTAGTACACCCAGGGATCGAGATACCATGCAATGACTTTGGTCTAGCTCTATAAATAGTATTGTACTTGGTCAGGGGTCACAAACTATTACCGTATTTACTCGGTAGTACACCCAGGGATCGCGATACCATACAATGACATTTGTCTAGCTCTATAAATAGTATTGTACTGGGTTGGGAGACACAAAATATTACCATATTTACTCTGTAGAATGTCCAGGGGATCAATATCATACATTCACACTTGTCTAGCTCTATAAATATTATTGTACTGGGTTGGGAGACAAACTATTACCATATTTACTCTGTAGAATGTCCAGGGGATCAATATCATACATTCACACTTGTCTAGCTCTATAAACAGTATTGTCCTTGGTTGGGAAACACAAACTATTACCATATTTACCCTGTAGTATGTTCAGGGGATCAATTCCCTTACTTTGGGATATTTTGGTGTCAGAAAGTTTTGGCATTCTTTTTTTTTTTTTTTTTTGTCGAAGCACGGCGGTTATATTTTGGTATATACATGTAACTGCTGACTTGAAGCTTTTACTTCATAATTTTGCTGAACAGCAATCTATAGATTGTACAAGGCATGGTATTTTTGCCGGATTAATACAGTAGAGTGCCGAAAGAGTTCAGAGGTCCCACATTCAAATTATTAAAGCACATGTAGAGTGCCAGGAAAGTTCAGCGACCCGAAGTTCAAATTGAAGCTGTGTAGCATTTTCCTGGTCCTGTGACATTGCTGATTTTATGACGGTTTTTACCAAAATTTATTGATGATTTATATGAATGGAATGAGATGTTCCTTGTTCAGGAGTTGTCATTTCACCTGCAAAAAAAAAAAATGTTTTCATCAGAATGAGACATGTAAACTATTTAAGCTTATGATTTAAGTGTTTTCAAATGGTGTTTCTGGAAAATATTATTAACTGGAGAAGTGTTTCACTGTGTGAATGCTTATAATTATATTTGTTGTGTAAATGAGTAGGGGAGATAACTCCTTCAAGCATGTGACAATTCTAAAAACTTGTAGTAATTATGAAGAGTGCATGTGGTGTATAAACTGTTGTATCATGTTAAACAATGGTAAAAGTTAAATGCTCCAAAAGTTTAAGCAAATTATTTTTATATTGAATTCAAAATTGATAAATAATTAATTCTGTCCAAAGAAAATTCAATCATGCTCCGACTCATATCTTGTATGTTAATTAACTTTCGTCAGCTGATAAGCAATCATTATTAAAATGCTGTTATTATTTTTGTTGGTGTTAATAAGACAGATTTCTATTCTGTGGGTGCTATTTTATGTATTTAAGAAGCAGTATATACATTGTTGATGACGCATCATCTTTTGTTTTGAATATATTGAGGGAGGGCGGGGAAATGTTTTTAATCTTTTGTAAAATTATCTATTTCTAGTTTAACCAACACAAATATAGCCCTGCATGTACATGTCATAATTTCTAGTCAGATTTAATAATGATCCTATAAATGTCATATTCCTTCAATGAAATTAGTTTTTGAAAAATTGTCCATTTTGACATACAAAATAAAAGATCAGTCATGTGTTAACAAAAAATATTCTTAAATAAAACAGATTTTTTCGTTTTTTATCAAATCTCAATTGATGCTCAGTGAGTTGATTATATACAATATGATAGTACTGTCTTGTTGAATAAAGGAATTTAAAACTACAGACATACTCTTTTTCATTTATTTAACTTAAATTACATTGTTAGCTCACCTGGTCTGAGGACAAGGATGAGCTAATGTCCTACCCTGGCATCTATAGCGTTCTTTGTCTGTCCGTCAACAATTGACTCATATTTCACTTGTAGAATCCCAGTTTGGGGTAAAGATTCCAAATTGTACAAATGGCAGGGCTGACCTCTCAGGGCCCTGAGGGGTAGAGGCAAAAGTGGTAAATTTGGCTTAATTGATATAAATAACTTCTCTTCTGAATTTAAGCTATGGATATCATTAATATTTGACTGGTAGCACCCCTATGGGGTAGTGATTCAAAATTATTCAAATGGCAGGGCTGACCTCTCAGGGCCCTGAGGGGTAGAGGCAAAAGGGGTAAATTTGGCTTAATTGATATAAATAACTTCTCTTCTGAATTTAAGCTATGGATATCATTAATATTTGACTGGTAGCACCCCTATGGGGTAGTGATTCAAAATTATTCAAATGGCAGGGCTGACCTCTCAGGGCCCTGAGGGGTAGAGGCAAAAGGGGTCAATTTGGCTAAGTTGATATAAATAACGTCTCTGAATTTAAGCAATGGATATCATTAATATTTGACTGGTAGCACCCCTATGGGGTAGTGATTCAAAATTATTCAAATGGCAGGGCTGACCTCTCAGGGCCCTGAGGGGTAGAGGCAAAAGGGGTCAATTTGGCTAAGTTGATATAAATAACTTCTCTGAATTTAAGCAATGGATATCATTAATATTTGACTGGTAGCACCCCTATGGGGTAGTGATTCAAAATTATTCAAATGGCAGGGCTGACCTCTCAGGGCCCTGAGGGGTAGAGGCAAAAGGGGTAAATTAGGCTAAGTTGATATAAATAACTTCTCTGAATTTAAGCAATGGATATCATTAATATTTGACTGGTAGCACCCCTATGGGGTAGTGATTCAAAATTATTCAAATGGCAGGGCTGACCTCTCAGGGCCCTGAGGGGTAGAGGCAAAAGGGGTAAATTTGGCTAAGTTGATATAAATAACTTCTCTGAATTTAAGCAATGGATATCATTAATATTTGACTGGTAGCACCCCTATGGGGTAGTGATTCAAAATTATTCAAATGGTGGGGCTGACCTCTCAGGGGCCTGAGGCTTCTTCGACTTCTCTCTAAATTGGTTCCATTTGGTAATATTGAACTAAGCAATGTATGACATTGATATTTCAGTTGTGTTACATCACTAGGTGACTGGGGTTCAAATATATACAAATGATGGGGCCTAATGCAAGATAGAATAGATAACGTCACGATATGGCATACATTTGCGAGCCGTTGACAGAGGACAGCAATGAATTCTGGGAGAGATTCGGCTGCCTTGGTATAATTTGCTATAAAATGTAAAAAACAGAATATCTAACAGTATCTTCATTAATACCAAATATATTTCACTCGTGTGGCTATATTTTGATATTTTTCACGAGTGTGTATTACTGAAGACACTTAGATATTCTCTATGTGCAGTATTTTTGAGAACCTCCAATGTTGGATGACGCACCATTTTATCATCCAAATGATTCCAGTTGTAGATATACATACATAGAATGACTTCTTGTATTGGTCACAGTTGTGTGTTGGTTCTGTAAGAGATTTTGAATCTTTTGTGACATTTTCCATTATATATATTCGATCTGATGTAGTGATGAAAATACTTGGCTTATCTCCTTGGCCATCAGTTCATTACATATTAATTTGAAAGTATGGATGTCACATGTTATTGTAAACTTTATTTATTTTTACAACAATTGCGAAACAAATTATATTAACTTATATTAATCACTCTTGTTGGCCCGGATGGAAGCGTGCGAGGGGTCTTATTGTGGGAGGAAACCGGAGTACCCCGGGAAAACCCACATGGTCGGGCAGGTGACCCCATACCTTTTCACATCTGATCGGGGGAATTGAACCCCGGCCGCCTAGGTGAAAGGCAAGTGTGTTACCACTGTGCCAGTATCGGCCAGCTTCTAAATGGTCACATTCTCTCAAATACTTTGTACTTGATAAACGCTCTTGGTTGTGCATGTCTAGTCTGACATGTTGTTAGTGTTTGGTTCTCCATCCCTTCTCTTCAGGGTTATAAAATTGTTGGTGATTAATCTGGCCATTGGTCAATGAATTCTTTCAATCTTCTTAATTTCATTTTGGGTATAGATCGTACTGATGTCAATCATCAAGTGCTTTGCCTAATTAGGTTTTGTGGTCATCAGTAAAGGTTAAAGGTCAAACACTGCACTTCGAAAAAAAAAAACTGTATATCTGTGAGCCCCTGCTTGCTTTGCTTTTAAATTTCATGAAAGTTTATTTTACAATTTGATTAAAAAAAAAGAAAAAAAAATTCTTCTATACAAAACAAATCAACAAAAAATGAGAAATCAACCATTTTTAAAACAGATCCTTTTAAGATGAAGAGGGTTACTTTTCATGTAAGAATTACTTATCAGATGAGAGTGTCAGGGATTCAATGTAACGTCATTACCTCCCCTTTGCTTTATTGTTGATGTACCTCACCTTTTTTGACGTCGCAATTAAGCTACCGTATACATGTATACTCGGGGATTAAATTGTACGCAATGGAGAAATGAAACTTGGAGTCGATCATGCTTCCAAAGTTGATCAAAGTTGAAACTTCATATACATGTATTATATTCCAGAAAATAGTTTTACCAGATTTTTTTCGGTTTGTTGTTCGAGTCTATAACTTTACTTGACTTTTTGTCACACTCACAATGATTAAAATTAGCATGATATAACTGCATGGTTGCAAATGGCAGAAGGACCTTCAATATTTCAATTTAAAAGTTTTGTATTTATTTTTCTTGCAAGTCCAAGTTAATCTATGTATATTATACTTAGTTATATTACATGGTGAACATTTTAACCAATTGTGGACATTTTAACCCATAGTTCAACATTTCAATACAATTCAATCGATATTGAACATTTCAACTAAAAGTGAACATTTCAACCAATTGTGGACATTTCCACCATTTCAATACATGGTAGGCATTTCAACCAAAGTGGATATTTCAACATATACTGGACATTTCAACCATAATGGATATTTCAACCCATAGTGGACATTTCAACCATAGTGAACATTTCAACGTATTGAGGACATTTCAACCCATACTGGACATTTCAACTATGTTGGACATATATCATCTTTATATTGGACATTTCAACACATAGTAGACATTTCAATACATATTAGTAGACATATCAACCGTATTGAACATTTCAACCTATAGTCATCATTTGCAGTACATCATCCAGTTTTTCTTTTTTTTTTGGTTCAGCTAGGACTCAGAAATTTAGGAATCATGGAAAACTGAACTTGGTGTTTAAAATTAGCTCATTCTCCAACCAAACTTAGAATATACAGTAGTTACATACTTGTATGAACTACTTGTATCGACTACTTGTGTGGACTATTTGTGTGGACTATTTGTGTGGACTTCTTGTGTGGACTACTTGTGTGGACTACTTGTGGACTACTTGTGTGGACTTCTTGTGTGGACTACTTGTGTGGACTACTTGTGGACTACTTGTGTGGACTACTTGTGTGGACTACTTGTGGACTACTTGTGTGGACTACTTGTGTGGACTACTTGTGGACTACTTGTGTGGACTTCTTGTGTGGACTACTTGTGGACTACTTGTGTGGACTACTTGTGTGGACTACTTGTGGACTACTTGTGTGGACTTCTTGTGTGGACTACTTGTGTGGACTACTTGTGTGGACTACTTGTGGACTACTTGTGTAGACTACTTGTGTGGACTACTTGTGTGGACTACTTGTGGACTACTTGTGTGGACTACTTGTGGACTACTTGTGTGGACTCTAATGTTACATGTGTGGGTTGGTTTCATGGACAGGATACCTCAACCCAAGTGTGGGAGTTCAGCTGGTCAGCACGAGGCTAATTTTTCATGGCCATGGGTGCTTGCCAGCCAAACTCTTACACAAGGGTTCGGATATCGATCTGGTCGTGGAATAGATCTCATTATCAATCAGTCATAATTAAAAATTAACACATACAAGTTGGAATAAACATTAATCTTTTGTCCACAAAAAAAAACCAAAAAAAAACAACAACAATAAAACAATCTAGACAGAGGCACCATTCAACTGCATGATGTCACGGAAACAATGCAATGACATCACATTGACCATTCATTATGATGTCATAGCATGTGTTGGCTGTTTTTCCTTGCTCTCAAGACAGATTTGTATTTTTCCCAACAAAGAATTCCCTGTTGTGCTCTTTATAGTCTAATCTCTATCACTGAAAGAAAGGTTGGTATATTATTTCATTCTTTACAAAATATGTTGGGTTTTTTTTTTGGGGGGGGGGGGGATATTCAAATTTCGCTATTTTGGTGACAGTACTCTATCAATGTTCCAAAAAATATTTATCAACTAGAATTCTCCCTGTAAGCACGAAATATTTACAGAGAATTTTGGCAATTTCTTGTGCTTATTTTGAAGTAATTCCTTTTCTGAAAAATTGCTTGTTTCCTCCAAAAAGTCTAGATATCGAGAAAATTAGCATGGAGATGCATAGTATTTTTTTTGCTACAAAATGAGAATGAGTGCATGGTTTTATGAAATTTTCAATTTGTTTTGCAATTCAACAGTATTTAGATGTAAACATTACATACAAGATCTCTCAACTTGATATCTCTGATTATATTTCTATAGCATTTATATATCATAAAAAATTTCAGATTAACACTGACTGACAGTCTACATGTTTATATAATATTGAATGTCCGCTCTAATTTTTTTTATCTTTATCTGTTTGGTTAATTAATATTGTGTAACAGCACATGTTACTGCTAATTTTGGCACATAATCACAAAATTGGTATTTATCAGAAAAGTATTTCAATACAAAATTGTCAATTTCTTTTATTATTACAAAATGACGACCGCGCAGCCTTAATCTTTGTCTGCAAGAGTTACCTCCCTGCCTAGTGTAGATATGTTGCTAATGGTGACGTCAAGCTCGGTTTTATCTGTTGAGAACGAAGTGAAAATAAGCCCGCTGTTGCTTGTCGCGGGAAGTGCCAAACTGACTATGTGAATCGTTGGATGTTTTGGATTATTTCAGCAGTCGGTATTAATTAGGTAAGTATATAACATTGTGTTTTATTCAAAGAAAACGAGAAGATGGTAGGCCAAGGTTTTCAGTCCGACCGATTAGATAGATTTGTTCTCTTCATCAATATAGACATTCATTCCATCGTACACATGGCCTAATCTCAGACGGCGGTAAACATCAATATTGCTGTAGTATGTAACATAACACATGTTTACTTTAATGCAAATTACGGTGATATTTCGCTGTCAACAGTTTATCAATCTAGATCTTATTGCCTACAATGCCGGGTAGGTGGCTCGTTACGAAAGGATGGTGGTCTGTTAAAAGATTTATCACTCATAAAACTCGATCCGTTACAGATGTTTTCATAGGTTGTTCGCTTTCATCTGCTCATTAGCCATAATTATCATCTCCTGTAAGAATGCTAATGTGATCAGGAAAACACTTTTTACACTAGGCCTATGCATGATAAATTTATATAATCTCAGTCAATGTAGGCTAATACAGATTTAGGCTAGATCTAACTGTTAATAGGCTAATTGTTCATTAGATTTCTGACTTTCTTATTTCTTGAGAGAGAAATTGTGAAAAACCTAAGGGAAAAAAACACTTCATATTTTATCTACATTTATTTTTTATTGATGCTATATACAGTACATTTATGTTGTCAACAAATTATGAATTTGAAAAAAAAATGTGATCAGACCGGTCGAGTTAGGCTGATTCATAAAAAAGATAGAGGTTTTCTAAATACTGGATACAGGTAAGCTTATATTGATATCTACAGATTCACGCTCACACAGGTATTCATGCAACTCTATATTTACAAATTAATCTGTACATAATAAAAACATGAGATGATGGCTCAATGTACATTATACAGGTCATTATATAGACTGTTGTGTTTTGTTTCTGTCACTCAGCTAATGGAGTATACAAATGTATTTATGAATGATCTATTTGCTTCTTAATTGGCTCAGTTAATGAGCTGGGGCCTATTACGCTTGAGACCCTGGTTCGATTCCAACATATTGGATGCGCAACAGGATCAATTAATGTGCTTGCCCTTTTATTTCACATATATAGCAAAAAAATTACTATCGCTTGTATTGATGAAACAATATTTATAAAGATATTATCATTTATCACAACGAATCGCAGATTTTCAGAACATATAGAATTAAATACATATTATGTAAATATTAAAGGTGAACGGACTTCAACAATGTTATGATATTAAAATGTATATATATAATGCTGTACATGTACATTTGTATGTCGGATCAACCCAAATTAAACAGAATTACCTTTTTACAATTAAAAACATTAATTAACGCAGCTTTGATTGATCAATACGATTGCATGAGTCCATGCACAGTCCACATCTCAAATTACAAATCAGGTTTCATTTAACCACAAATCTGATTTTTGTCTAAAATCAATTTAAAAGATCAATGACTCTAGAATTATGATTATATATTTCAAAATCTGAAATATATTTTTCATTGTTTACCATATTTAGATTGGTGCTTCAATGCATTGCTTAATGTCTTTTGTTTTAAATTTGGCAGAGAGAAAAAATCTAAGGTCTCGATGTAGAAATTTTGTTCTTTACTTGCGTTCATACAAATTTCAAAGGTCTGATCATTTTAATTTCTTTAATCATATGATCCATCTGTGGGATTTACTGACATTTAGAATAACCAGAGGAGGTATACTTGATGACATCAAAAGCAACCTATTGTGCTATAAATATATAACACCCCTTCATCCTTCAGTGATGTCATGACATCAAAAACAACTTATAGATATTATTCATATACATCAAGTGAGCTCCACCTGTCTGTAAACAATTCTCATTTCATTCGAAATCTTACTAGAAAAAACTAGAGCTTTAAAGGTGGAAATTTAACGCTTTGGCAGTTAAGTTATATCCATGCACCACCATGCATTTATGCAGAAATAACAACATTTGTGGGTACTTGGTACTTGAGAGGAAAAGAGCCCTACCTAATCACAGGAGCTTGGCACAGTTTTATAAATGATAGTCCATATATATGTAATATGGTGACAAATATATATATATGGACAATCATTTATAAAATCATGCCTAGCCCCTGTGTTCCTAATGTGTAATTCTCAACCCTTGGGATGAGGATCTAGAGTGTCCAAACCTCTTCTGCGTCTCGGGTAAGATAATCAGGAAGCTCAATCATCAAGGTTATTTTGTCTCATTCTCTTGGTACTGCATGTTGAAAGATTCTGTTAACCCTTGTCACACTCACAATATTTGGCAACCATATATCTGACGTTTTGGAAATCTATTTGATATTGCTCCTTAGCTTTTTCTGATGAACAGCATAATAGCAAAACAGGATTTTCGCTAATAATTAAGATATAAATTTATACACATGGACCCTAACGGAAAAATGGACCAAAATTTGTCTGCATTCAAGATGGTGGCACCAGCCATTTTGAAAATCCTGATATTGTTTACATTGATTATATATATTTCTGTTGATTGGCTAATGGGAGATGGCCAAAAGTGCAATTTTTTGGGGTTGATTTGATTTGGGTTTAACAGCTGCCCTTTGGTGGCTGACGTGGTCATTTAGGGCCATGATGATTCATTAACAAAGGTGGGTGGCGATGAAAAAATCAGATAAAAAATTTCTTTTTAAAAGCATTTGTATTGTATATTTTAGGGAACCTCGTAGTTGATCAATATTGATTGTCAACAAAATATGTGTTTTGAGATTATAGTCATGGTGTTTCGTCCATCATTGTCCACTGTGCATGCATGTGTGCCTTCTGTAAATTTTCAAGTTGATTAATGAAGTTTTCTGAAGTTCTACTGGTGAGATTTAGCTTAAACTTGTCTTGAGTGATCCAGAGATGGTCCTGACAAAACTATTATGTGATGTGATTTTTGGGTCATTTCAAAATCCAAAATGACAAGGTTGACTGCCACATTTTAAAGTCTTGGCCAGTTCCACCAATTGGATTTTAAGTTGAAAACTTTGCCAAGAATGATCCTGAAATGGTCCTGATGAAGCATGTTTTTTTATTTTTGAACATATCCCACCGCTACAAAGTTATTATAATGCAATACTGAATCACTACAATGTATACTGCTGCAACAAATACACTACATTAGTCTATACAAAATATATGGAAAGAAGGTTTTTCCCAGCATTTTCGGCCCCAAAAACTACCTGCGCAAATTACACAGGTGCGCAATTAAATTACACAGGTGCACCAATTACACAGGTTTTAATGGTAGTCATCATAATGACCCTTCCCCATGGGCCTCTTGTAACTATATTTGCGATATAGAAATACGCATTCCCTGACTAGCTGGTAGAGGAAGTTAATGCAGACCTATTCTGATTCTAATGGCTACCGTACCAATTAATATATCCTTCTCAAGTTTGATTGAAAGACAATATGTCCTGTAGATTCATAAACATGTTCGCATATCATGGCGTAGTACAATCAATTTCATCACCATGGAAACAAATTCAATACTAGTGAAAACTGACGGATTGTATTAATCCCATAGCAATTCTTTTCAAATGCAGACAGTAACGCACATATTCCTCCAACTCTTATGTGGTCACCAGTGGTCAAGCCATATACCATGGTTAAACATGGCCGTGTTAGGGGATGGTCTGATCCAACAATGTTAAAGGATTACACAGTGAGAAACTTATGATGGACGTCGTGTCAGAACCAAAAATTAGCCAGAGACCTTTAGCTAGCTGAAGTAGGGATGACCATGGTCAAGATCAATATGGTAGTTGATGGTTGAATGTGGTAGTTTGTGGTCAACCATACAAAAACACCAAATACTGTGTTGACCTGATGGTCAACCAATGGGTCACCGTTTAACTTGAACTTTAACCTAGTTGACCCAAGTTTATTGATCGGACAAATTAGAGCTTGTCTTAATTCAGAGGCAATATATCGATCATGTACATTGTACATGTACTAAACATCAAAAACTTCATAATATGCCACCCCTTTTGTATATATGGGTATGATTAATAGCTTTTTCATGTTAAAGAAAAAGTTTAAAAAATATTGATGTGTTGTAAATTTGGAGAACCATTTAAGTGATCAAAGGAACTCTTTCCTAGCATATTGAACCATACCTAGTACATAACCCAGAATATCTTGAATGATGGAAAATTCTAGACCACAATTGGACAAAAAAAACTATCCATAAAAAAAAAAAAAATTATTTTATGAAAACTATTTTACAAAAGTTATATTTAGAATTATATAATATATTTTATAAAAATTTACTTTAATTTCATTTCTGTTGGCTTTGATTCAAATGCATAGAAGTTCTTAATTGTGTTTTAGGAATAGCTTTACTGAGCCTTAAATGTTTTGTTAAAACACACGTACGACACAAAATAAAAATTCTTGTATCTTGTATTGTGCTTGTGGGAGGAAACATGTACTGTCCTGGGAAATACAACTTGGTAATGGACTGGTGATCTATAATATCCTTTCATCTAAGATCAGGGTATCGAACCCACGACACCTATTTAATGTAGGTGAAAGGTGAGCGTGATTTTCACTTCGGTGCCAAACCACCTTTGTATATATTAGGGCTGATTATTAGCACCATTACATGTCGACTGAGTAGAAACAGGTGTCAATGAAATATGTGAAATACCTAGATTGCAGTTGCCTTCACTGTATTGAAAATCTCAATTAGTACCTAATTACTGACCATTGTTAATGGTCAGTGTATGTCCTGAGGTGGTCATTTAGCACTGAAGGACTGTCAGTTAATGCCCCATACTAAGTGTACATAGTTATTGCCTTTGACAGTGGTACACGATTATTGCATTTCAACCTATAGCTATATCCATATCTATATACTAAATCTCCCATGTTGGTACTGAACTGCAGGTCATCTGATGAAAGTTCTCGATATTTCTTTTTTCTATTTTTAATTGTCACAAAATAACTTACCCTTAGACAATTATATTTCCAAATATTACCATAGTACATGGTAATTCTACAATGTTATGTAATCTAGTGAATATATTATTTTTCACAAGGTACTGGTAATCGACCAATGTTCTATTGCAATCGTGTCAAATATTCTTGACTATATAATTCACAGACACCCATGATTACATATTCACTAAAACACTCTTATAATCCGTGAAATCTTGACTTTCCTGTAGGCCTAGAAGTCGCCATGACTTTCCTCTGGCTGTGTTAACATCTGAGTGACTTAGACGTTTGAAAGGTTGGGACTAAATTCCGAAACATCACAGTTGTTCAATAGTTCGCACGTGACCGAATTCCGAAAATTCACAGGTGTTCAATAGTCATTTTAGCTGTGCAATAGTTCAGAATATACCTTATGCATATAGTTAAGGAAAATCAAACGCATTATATGTAATAGATATATATATATATATATATACACAATTTTGATTCTTTTTCAAGTCCTTTAGAGTACTGGAAACCTAGGGAAATTAATGTCACACATGAGGGGATCATATGTTCATATCACTCTATCACTCTAAAAGTGAAACAATTTAAACTCTAAACAAGCGAGTCAGATGATGACTATGAGCCTCAATTTATTTCAATACTATTGAAATACACTTCAATTTTCAAACACTTGTCTTTTTTGCTTTAAGCCCAAAGCTATAGCATAATGAGCCTATATAAACAGCTGGTGTCTGAACAGCTAATTGGCATGCATGCCCTAATTTTCACCAGCTTTGGGCTAATTATCGATTAGTTTGACATTCACACGAATTTCTTTATAACACATGTTCATTTGTAGTAGAAGTGGGGAAATGCACGGCCAGACCGGGGTTCGAACATGGGACCTCTGAACACTAGCCAGATGCTCTACCGATTGAGCTACCTGGTCGCAGATGATCGACTCGGTCCAGTTCCGCTACACTCTTCCCTCCCTTTTTTTTTTAAGTCTAACGACCCCAAAGACTTCACCACTGACTACCCAGGTTCGAGTATCCCCTTGTCAAGTATTCGCCTCACTTGAAACAGGGTTTGGTCACAGGCACCAAATGTAGTAGGAGTGGGAAAATGCACGGCCAAACCGGGGTTCAAACCCAGGACCTCCGAACACAGTTTAGCCGGATGCTCTACCGATTGAGCTACCTGGTCACCAATGATCGACCCAGTCCAGTTCCGCTACACACTTTTGCGTGGCATACACCTGTATCGTTAATTTGTATACCCACTTACAGTGTATTTGCATAAAATTCTCAGGTCCCGATTTTTTCTTTCTCCGAGTACTCTGAGTATTTGCATACACTTTTACACTGAACTCCGCTTATTTGCATATGAAAATTTTTCTTAAGGCTTAATTTAGGGCCGATAATGGTCCCCATTCCCAATTGAAATTATTTTTTATTTAGGCCAATTAAATTCCCAAAATTAGCAGTTTACTCCTGAAAAACTCTCTCCCAATTTAATTCACTAATTTTCTTCCCAAAATGAGGCAAAAACGCCCCATCCCAAACCTGGGAGAAAAAAACCCTGGTACATTTAATCCAACATAGCAGATTTAACATTTCTGTTAGGGATTTACTGTCAGTTTGAGCTTCGTAAAATACTGTCAAACCTGTCTATAACGACCGCCCAAGGGGAGGCAGAAAAACGGTCACTATAGACAGGTTGCCTTTATAGACAGGTCAAAATTCTCGCACCAACCAATTTACATGAAAAAATGTATTGGATATATTTTCATTGACCTGGGCCTCTTTAAGATTCCAGTAACATGGTTGGTGTTTATTTTAAAACAGTAATCTTGTTGCACTGAATTTAGCTACATGTAAGTGAATCAATACCACAGTTTACAGCTACCTGTGTAGATATATATAGATTAAAATCATCGATTCTAATCAACAGGTAAGTGACTATGGTCTGTACAAGGAAGTGTGCTGATTCGATATACCACATGCTGTGTAAACTTGTGTTCGCTTGCTAGCTAGATTTTCATGTCACCTTAACGAGTAATGAATATCCGCAGTGACGATCTCTCCGATTGTCTTCCTCCTTTCTCCGGGATGATAAATTCCATCATATGTTATCCAAATATTAGAATTTTTTGAAGCAACTTCAATATATTCTATACTTCTTTGTTGCATAACAAAACATTTTTAAATTACTCAATTATATACTGTAATAGGAAGGAATAATGTAAAATACCCTGCAGGGACTCGAACTAGCAACCTCTCGTTCTCAAGTCAAACATTTTACCACTAGGCTAAAGGGAAATTCCCACTAGTCTGAGCTAGTAAGGTGACCTCATACTCTCTACTTTTACATTACTGCCTCCTTCGCAAAGTTGTCTCCCCTGAAGACAACCACAACCCGGGTTCTCCAAGGAAACATCTCAATCTAGTATTCACTTGGAGTGGTCAACGGCACCAAATCTGTTATAACTTGTAGGAAGGAGTAATGAAAAATACCCTGCCCAAGCTGGGACTCGAACTAGCAACCTCTCACTCTCAAGGCAAAACATCTTACCACTAGGTTTAAAAGGGAAATGTCCACTAGTCTGAGCTAGTATTAGTAAGGTGATGGCACATATTTACAAATATCCAGTAACCTGCAGTATAGATATTGTACATATCTTCATTAATTTATAAAATTTGATGAGGAAAAAGATACGTTAATATAGAAGGTATTTTCTTGCTCTGACTTGGGTTTGAATATTAATGAATTCTGACAATCTGTATAATGTATATAGCTATACTGGTAGACTCTTTAAGAGCCGAGCACTCAGTGTAAATAAAATAAATGGGGAATTGTTTATCTTAGTAGACTATAGTACATATTGCACGTGGATTTATACATTTTATATACCACAGCCTCATATGTTTACCTGTGTTACCTATGGTGGCAGTCACAACAATAATATTTTGCAGGTGTATCTGGTAAAAATAAAATAGGCACATGCTGAGATATGCTGTTGATAATAGGGATTTCTCAGCACTGACAGGGGGATTACAACTGTACCAGGTTTGGTTCTTCCAATGTGATCAGTTTAGGGGAAATCATAGAACCACTGCTGTATTCTACTGCTGTAATTCACACCAATGCTGTATCCTACTGCTGTATCCCACTGCTGTATCCTACTGCTGTATCCCACTGCTGTAAATCCCAACACTGCTGTATCCTACTGCTGTAATTCACACAATGCTGTATCCTACTGCTGTAATTCACACCAATGCTGTATCCTACTGCTGTAATTCACACCAATGCTGTATCCTACTGCTGTAAATCCAAACACTGCTGTATCCAACTGCTTTAATCCGCACCAATGCTGTATCCTACTGCTGTAATTCGCACCAATGATGTATCCCGAAGCTCTATTCTACTGCTGTATCTCACTAAATGATCCCTACTCCTTCTTTCTGTACATTGTTTTATTCTGTTGATATTATTCCCTATACAATACCCGTGCTCAAATGACCCTGTCTGTTGGTGTCCCCTCTACTAGACAACTGTCCTCATATGACCCTGGCTGTTGGTGTCCCCCCTACTAGACACCCATCCCCACATGACCCTGGCTGTTGGTGTCCCCTACTAGACACCTGTCCTCATATGACCCTGGCTGTTGGTGTCCCACCTACTAGACACCTGTCCTCATATGACCCTGGCTGTTGGTGTCCCCCCTACTAGATATCCATCCTAATATGACCCTGACTGTTGGTGTCCCCTCTACTAGACATCTGTCCTCGAATGACCCTGGCTGTTGGTGTCCCCCTACTAGACATCTGTCCTCGAATGACCCTGGCTGTTGGTGTCCCCCCTACTAGACACCCGTCCTCAAATGACCCTGTCTGTTGGTGTCCCCTCTACTAGACAACTGTCCTCATATGACCCTGGCTGTTGGTGTCCCCCCTACTAGACACCTGTCCTCATATGACCCTGGGTTTTGGTGTCCCCCTACTAGACACCTGTCCTCAAATGACCCTGGCTGTTGGTGTCCCCCTACTAGACACCCGTCCTCATATGACCCTGGCTGTTGGTGTCCCCCCTACTAGACACCCGTCCTCATATGACCCTGACTGTTGGTGTCCCCTCTACTAGACAACTGTCCTCATATGACCCTGGCTGTTGGTGTCCCCCCTACTAGACATCTGTCCTCATATGACCCTGGCTGTTGGTGTCCCCCCTACTAGACAACTGTCCTCATATGACCCTGGCTGTTGGTGTCCCCCCTACTAGACACCTGTCCTCATATGACCCTGGGTTTTGGTGTCCCCCTACTAGACACCTGTCCTCAAATGACCCTGGCTGTTGGTGTCCCCCTACTAGACACCCGTCCTCATATGACCCTGGCTGTTGGTGTCCCCCCTACTAGACACCCGTCCTCATATGACCCTGACTGTTGGTGTCCCCTCTACTAGACAACTGTCCTCATATGACCCTGGCTGTTGGTGTCCCCCCTACTAGACATCTGTCCTCATATGACCCTGGCTGTTGGTGTCCCCCCTACTAGACATCTGTCCTCATATGTCCCTGGCTGTTGGTGTCCCCCCTACTAGACACCCATCCTTTAATGACCTTGGCTGTTGGTATCCCCTACTAGACATCCGTCCTCATATGACCCTGACTATTGGTGTCCCCCTTCTAGACATCCGTCCTCATATGACCCTGACTATTGGTGTCCCCCTTCTAGACATCCGTCCTCATATGACCCTTGATGTTGGTGTCCCCCTACTAAACACCCGTCCTCATATGACCCTGGCTGTTGGTGTCCCCCTTCTAGACACCCGTCCTCATATGACCCTGGCTGTTGGTGTCAACCTACTAGATACCCATCCTTCTTGACAACTGTTGATCCTCATGTAAATGATCACTTTGACCTTTGACCTTTGATCGACACCCATTCTCCTATCATACTATAGCTGATGGTGTCCCCTTTAAGACTCCCAACTCATTTGACCCTGATTGTTCATATTCTCAATGAAGTATACATAATTATCAACTAAAACAAATACAGTCAAACCTGTGTATAAAGGACACTTAAGGGACAAGGTAAAAGTGTCCTTTATAGAGAGGTGTCCTTTATATAGAGGTTTAAACGTGTTATGTCCCTCACAAACGAAGAACCAAACCAAAGTTGCAGTTGATAAAAATATAACGACAAAGTTCAAACATAAGTAAATACTCTTGATATTGATAGCTAGATAAGAACACGATTTGATGGGATTAATTATCTCTCCCAGGAAGATAATACATATATGTTTTGTATTATAAGCAAATCGATCTAGAGGGACACTGTGAAAAAATATTGTACTTTATAATGAAAGGTTTTAAGACTTGAACAGGTTTAAAAAGGCTTAAATGTTGCTCTTTTCAACAGAATCTTATTATCAAGTGAGATTTGATCAGATAGAAATGTTTTATAAATGTTCGATGTTTTTAGAGAGAATTATAAATCATATATACCACCTTATGAGGCAATTAAAACGCTGATAGCCGCCTTTTCAGTTTACTCAAATATTCAATATTACGGCTTTTAATTGGCTCACTAACTCTATAGGTCTCATTGGCCAAACAAAACAAATGTGTGTTTCCTAATTGTTCGGAAACATTTTTTTCATCGGTAAAAAGTTCATTTTTAGGAAAAATATTTTGATGACGATGGCACAGAATCGTGACTTGAAAGTTGCGGTTTTTGTTGAGAACAGCAACAAAGGGTTTAGGGTAGAGACGAAGAAATAGGTTTCGTAGTGTTACTTGACACATGAAACAATTGATTTTTTTCGGTTTTGCCTCAGATGTTCAGTATAGTTCTTTATGAAGCCTGCCAGATTGACCCAAGGAATTCTAATAATCAATGAAAAGGAATGGTCATTGGTCAGCTAGAATGTCAATATCTAAACCTTACCTTGATAACACCTGGTACTAGGTAGGCTGGGCTTTAATGGCGCAAGGTCAATGGTACTGTTACTATAAATAGATCTGGGGAATAGATTGTTTATAAAACATCATAAGGTCAAACTTTCTTAAATTTCTTATGATTATATACACGACATTAACTACAGTTAAACCTGTTGTAAGGGACACCTCTATATACAGGACACTTGTCTACTGTAAATCACTTATATTTCGCGAGTACTTAATTTCGCGAACTCACCTAATTTGACTTATTCGCGAATACATAATTTCGCGAATTCTGATCTCATAATGACTTTAAATTCGCGAATGACGTTAACAGATCGGTGATTTTTCCGTGTTGGTAGCCATTTGTTCTATGAGAGTCATGTGACGGTACAAGGAAAGTCATGTGATTCAATCATGTGATATCGGTGTCTGGCCTGTATACATTCTAAATGGCTTACAAAGGCGGTGTCAGACATTGAACAAAACCCACGGCTCATTAAGAATGCCTGGAAGATGACGGGACTACAATAGGTTGTGAGTTAACGTACATTGTAATTAACGTACGTGTGTATACAGTGATACCGATGAACAGTTCTCTATTGCTAATGATTTATACTCCAGGCGATTATTTGCTCTGAATGTTTGAATTAAATAAATAATTTGTTTGATTTCAACTTTGTTATGGTAAATATCTTTTCGAGAATCAAGCGATGTGAATTATAGTGCTATATATACATGTAACCTTACATAACTTACAACAGCGTGGGTAATAAAGTACGACGTATTCCGGGTGACCATCCGGGATCCTCGGGACCGTGCATATTGTACTTAAATTAACTATATGTAAAATGTCGTCTAGAAGTTAATAAAGTCCGAGTTCAACCACAATATCAGTGTTCAGGGTTTTTTTTTTGTGTGTGAAATTTTGGTGTTTTGTGATATAAAAACACACTCTGATATAAGTATATAATCTATCATTCTATCATTACTTTAACGGCGATGTTTGCTCACCAACTAAAGATTACGGTAGATTCAAAATGGACGCCACTTAGTATTCCTGTCATTCTTATATAAATATTTGCGAGGGATTTGAATTCGCGTTTGACTCTCCTCGCGAATTAACGTGAAAATAAATCCCACGCGAAATATAAGTTATTTACAGTATAAAGGACAGACTCATCAGACCCACTCCTTCCAATTTACTATATAATTAACCTGTGTATAAAGGACACCTGTCTATAAAGGACAGACTCATCAGACCCACTCCTTCCAATTTACTATATAATTAACCTCTGTATAAAGGACACTTGTCTATAAAGGACAGACTCATCAGACCCACTTCTTCCAATTTACTATATAATCAACCTCTGTAAAAAGGACACCTCAGTATTAAGGACACCTGTCTATAAAGGACAGACTCATCAGACTCACTCCTTCTAATTTACTATATAATTAACCTCTGTATAAAGGACACCTGTCTATAAAGGACAGACTCATCAGACCCACTCCTTCCAATTTACTATATAATTAACCTCTGTAAAAAGGACACCTCTGTATAAAGGACACCTGTCTATAAAGGTCAGACTCATCTTACCTACTCCTTCCAATTTACTATATAATTAACCTCTGTATAAAGGACACCTGTCTATAAAGGACAGACTCATCAGACCCACTCCTTCCAATTTACTACATATATATAATTAACCTCTGCATAAAGGACACCTGTCTATAAAGGACAGACTCATCAGACCCACTCCTTCCAATTTACTATATAATTAATCTCTGTATAAAGGACACCTCAGTATTAAGGACGCCTGTCTATAAAGGACAGACTCATCAGATCCACTCCTTCCAATTTACTATATAGTTAACCTCTGTATAAAGGACACCTGTCTATAAAGGACACTTTTTGTCCGTCCCTTTGGTGTCCTTTATAGACAGATATGACGGTATAGTACATGCATGATGTACTTGATATATGTATGTATTGTCATTTGTATACAATTACACAAATGATGAAGGAAGACGTTTTTTTTATGACTAAATGTTACGATCTCAACTACATACGGTACCTGTAAATCATCTAGCCAAAAATACCCACATCTTATACCACTGCACAACATGCATGTTGGTAAAAAAGAAGGCTACAATGATGCTGAGATGGCCGGCCTCATTATAATCCTGACATGATCATAAAGTGACAAATCGTCTATTAGAGGATATGATGTTTGTTTGATTGTGTTCACTGTCCTATTAACAGCCAGGGTCATTTAAGGATGTGCCAGGTTTTAGAGGTGGAGGAAAGCCGAAGTACCCGGAGAAAAACCACTGACCTATGGTCAGTACCTGGCAACTGCCCCATGTAGGTTTCGAACTCACAACCCAGAGGTGGAGGGCTAGTGATAAAGTGTCGAAACACCTTAACCACTCGGCCACCGCGGCCCCTTTAGATTAGAGGATAAGAATACCTGACCAGAGGGTACATTTGTATACACATACATAGATGCCAAATGTACAAATTTTATGAGCTTTGCTTGGATCAACAACACATATGATAATGTTGTACTTAGATAAGGTACATTTGTAAAGTAACACAAATGATCGAAGGAAGACATTTATGACTCGTGCCCTGACTGGGCCTTGTAACACTTTAAGCTCAGGTTGAGAGGCAGATCATGAGGTCAGTTTTCTAGTTGCGACACACATTAGAAATTGTAGCTAGGTCAGTGATGTAGTTGCGACACACATTAGAAATTGTAGCTAGGTCAGTGATGTAGTTGCGACACACATTAGAAATTGTAGCTAGGTCAGTGATGTAGTTGCGACACATTAGAAATTGTAGCTAGGTCAGTGATATAATATGCGTTTGCATAATTTGGTATCTGAATTAAAATGGGATCTGAAATATGACGTCATTGACATGCAATACGATCGGCTTGGGTCAGATTTGCTGCTGAAATGATTAACCTATATATAGCTATATCTTCATATTAATGAGGTTTATTATGTAATTAAAATCATGGAAAGAAAAATATACTTCCTGATAGCTCTGTGTCTGTGAAATCAAATCTTGATTTTGTCCCTGAAAATGTTTCAAATGATAATTATCTTTGATATTTTGTTTTCAATATATGTCACTTTGTTACTTAAAATTGTCTTTGCATTTGGTACTTTTTAGTGAAAGCAATTTGATAACCATAAAAACCACTATTGGAAAATATCGTGTAGTTATATACATTAGAATATTTTTTTTCAAATATATAATAAAACTAAGATTTTCCCATTGTTACATACAAATTTAAGTATCTGCAACCTGATGTTTTAGAAATATAAATCAATAAAAAAAGAAACAATTTGGAAGTTAAGGCCTAACAAGAATGCTGTACATGTTTGTATAAACCCATTTCCCCCATTAAATCATCTGATGGTGCAAGACATCGACTGTTTATTGAGTAGGAAATCTAGCGTTATAGTCGCTTTAAGAAACGTTATACATAATAATAATATTAAACAAAGTAATAAAATACACATGCATATTCTTAAAATTGGATAGAGACCTATTTTTTCAAAAGTCCGGCATTCAGGAAGTCCCAACTATTTCTTTGTAATGTATGTACATGACATTTTACCCAAATGCTGATTTCAGAATGTTAAAATGATTATTGGAAAATCTTTGACTGATACCAACTGATACTTTTGTCGTTTTTATATAGACATTTAAATCGTAGTAATTGTCCAGATTTTAGTGGCTTGCAATATTAAATTACAGGTACTGGTGTATTCTCAAGCCATGGTTGATTAAGTTTCTGGCATTATTTTATAGATCGTATCAATTATTCCTCTGTCAAGCCTTCTAAACTAAACGTCAAATCGTACAATTCTGAAGTATATTTTTAGGTCATGCAGACAAAATCTCATGTGACCTATTGCGGCGTCATTTGCCAGTTGTCGTGCGCTCTTCCTGACATATGCCTGTAATCATTTGACATAAAATTTGAAATTTTACAGAAACCTCGGACGGCCATGATCAAAAAGGATCAAATTTTCTAAAATTTTCTCTTCTTCAGATGTAGATAATTTTGCTGGAATTTGAAATACTCTTAATTATAAGGCTGACTTATAAGGCTGTAGAATATTGATTTTGATTATTTGGAGCTTTAGTATATGTACATTGTATATGTGTTATGCATTTAATATATTTGTAATCCTGTTGGTCAGCAATACATACATTTACATATTAATTAATATTAACTATGTAAAGATCTTTAAAAGTCTATGTTCGTATGAAAACAACAACATAAGGATCTGGGGTGACAGTTAAAGCTCATTGGGCCTCTTGTAAAATGTTTATTTCATTCTTTTATCATTTTAATGAACTTAAAATCTAGATTGATCTAGATTAATGCATGAAAAAAAATACATCAAGAAATATACCACATAATTAAATATTACGTGATGTGCAAACCTATGGGAATCGGTTTTACTCAGAGAATCAATAATCGGAAACTCGAAATAGAGCCATTACTTTTTTTCTAAATTTAGTACAGAATTGCCGTTTTGTAGAAAATTTATGTGCATCTAAGTTCATTTAATTACTTGTCTTAGCCTCTGTTATCAATATTTCTAATACTGAAAACAGCAAAGCTGCAGTGGTTATGATGTATTTAGATCTCCATTAATCTCTTGTTAACAACCAATGAATATGTTCGTAAGATTTGGATCAACTGCTTCTTAGTTTGGTAACATTACAAAAATATGCGAATTCGAAAATTTACAAACACTTCCAAATTTTTTTGGACTAATTTTCCATTTTTTTTTTATCATTGGCTCACCACTACCTATATAGCTATCATTTCAATATTAATTGTCATTTCGCTGCAGATATAATTGATTTGGCATCCGAATTGAGAAATTTAGAATAGACGCAAGTGTAAATGCTGAGAGTTGATATCCTGTCGTAGTTTTAATATGTATAAAACTGTGAACTGTATTTCTTATTTATAGGTTAAAAAAACTGTGAAAAGGCAATCCCTGAAAATGCGCAGGATTGGTATTGTGAATGGAATATCTTCATTCCGGCCGTTATTTTCCGTGTGGTGAATAGAAGGATGGACTAGTATTTCCGAGACGGTCCGGAAGTCAAAATGAAGGAGGTCTCGGATCTCCCCAATGGAGAGGGAAGGATACCCCGGGAATCTTCTGTCAGTGAACCAACAGTGGAGAAGCATGAGCGGATGACGCCATTTCAGAAGCTTTCTTTAGATCTCAGTAATGACCAAAAGTGCTTGAAGGAGATAACTTTGGGCAAAAGAATAGGATTTTACCGAATTCGAGGAGAGCTTGGAAGTGGCAATTTCTCTCAAGTGAAAATGGGAATACATGCTCTAACGAAAGGTGAGTTATTATTGAAAAATTTTCTGTTTTATTGAAATTTAAACATTAATATGATGAAATTGTTTTTAGCTTAATTAATACACTGTCTCGATCGTTTTTATTTTTTTATTTTTACTGATTTTAAATGATTTTAAAACACCTTAAATGCAATATTAATTTTGTCTGTTGCATAACTTTTGTTGAAGTGAAAATACATTATTTACATTTATGAATCACGTACCCACAAATACTGACAGGGTATTGGACCACTGTGATCTCATTTAAAGGTCAAAGGTCAATGAGGTAAAAAATTTAATTTATTTGTGTCAAGAAAATGACTTCAGTTTTGCTGTTTGTCATTCTATTTACTCCTACAACATCAGAGTATATGCAAGCAATATCAGAGCATCCGTGATTTGAACTTAAATCCTGGTGTCAGCATGCTATAAGTATGAATCCCTCGAATCCCAAGTACTTGTTCTATAATGGCTCAATCCCTATACTCGTGATAGTTTGCATTTCTCAGGAGTCATGGACCATCAAATGCTGTCATGGTTGTGTCTTTAGACAACCTATACCCTGTCAAATGATTATGAATAATTCATGAACATTCATGAATAGAGAATATTCAGAAATTTTGTTCGTGAATAATTCATGAACTTAAAACTTCATGAATGATTTTTTTAAGTTATGTTCATTAAGATTCATGAATTATGTAAGAAATTTTTTCATTCATGAAATCGTTATAGTTCATGAACTTTTCCATTCATGATAATTCATGATTAGTTCATGAACATTCATGAATTCATGAATACCATCTTGCAGTGGTAATTTCTTTGGATTTCATTGTGACAGGTTTTCCCATATACATGTTGTTCACTAAGGTAGCCACCAGGTACCAAGGTGATTTCACTTGAAAATACTCCTGGCTGTTCTCAGGGCAATAAACCCAGCTAGTACATAATGTACCGAATGTTTACTGATGTATAAGGTTCTAGAAGGTCAATGACACTTTGGATATACACTGTACATGTATATATATATTTAAGCATATATTAGTGAACCAGACATCAGACAATATCTTATAAGTTCTTCAGCACCTGTTTTTAGACCACATAGGGATGATGGTGTTAATTCTGACGATTTAAAACCCTTCCCTTAACACAAATAATTATCAGTATTTTTAAAAGTGACAGAGAAGGAAAGTATTATGACTTATCCTTCAATAAACATCCTCATTACTTTATAACAGTTTGTTTGCAGGGTTTATTGCCCTGGGTATGTATGGGAAGGTTAACAGTCAAATTGAGTAAAACATCATGGATGTACATGTAAAAATTGTAGATATATATTGGGAGCAGGTAATGTTAATGACTCACACATCTATAATCAGGTTTAAAATAATGTATAGTCAATTTGACCCGATCACTAGATAGACCTATGTTTGAGTAGAATTTATTTATTGAACAGGATATTCAAAGCTTTCTCCCAAATTAATGTGAAGTCTTCTCTCCTCGACGTGAAACAAAATCTCAAGTTATTCAAAAATGTCTCCCTCCAATTATTACATGAAGCCATTACTTATATACTGGATTGCAATTGACATCTATGCAGTACCTACTATTATCAATTATGTATGCATGGCCCTCAGAACACTAACTGTTAAACATCAGTTGTTAAAATGTCATCGCGCTTAATCTCCCACTTTCAACAATCTCCTGGTGGGATATCTCCCATTTAGGCAAGCATCTCTAGAGGATAAACCCGGATGTCGGTCTCTGTTCAAACCAGGAAAACGACAGAAAAATATGATCAGGAAAACGACAGAAAAATATGATCAATTATAAAGGGGAGATAACTCCTCTTTATTTCATAAAAAGGAAAAGGACAATAGTGTGTTGTATTATTTGAACCCTCGTGGTAAGGTCATATTTTTATTCTTCCATAATCTAATATTTGTCATATTATTTCACTTCAATAAAGGCTATCTTATTTCATTTATGACAAGATAATGTTTTTGAAAAAAATCTCTCTATTTTGTTAAAATAAAATTCTTACTTGTGGGTAAATTATGTTTCTCGACCTAACTTAGGATTCTCCCTATAACCACTAAATATTTAAAGAGAGTTGTGACATTTTTCATCCTTATTTTGAAATAATCATGTTTAAGAAAACTTGCATGTTTTCTTGACAAAAAGTCTAGATATTGAGGAAATAATCATTGAAAGGGAGGGGATGCCGTGGCCGAGTGGTTAAGGTGTCCCGACACTTTATCACTGGCCCTCCACCTCTGGGTTGCGAGTTCGAAACCTATGTGGGGCAGTTGCCTGGTACTGACCATAGGCCAGTGGTTTTTCTCCAGGTACTCCGGCTTTCCTCCACCTCTAAAACCTGGCAAGTCCTGGCTTTTAATAGGACGTTAAACAAAACAAACAAACAAAAGCATTGAAAATCTAGTATTTAGTTTTGCAACAAAGCAAATTTTGGCACAAAGATCACTCATGTCAATTTTTATTGCAATCAGTTCAGTATTTCCTGACTTTGTCGTTGCATATTGCTTCAGAACTCATTAAAAATTTCCTGCATGATGAAGGTGAAAGTGTACGTCACGAAAAATCCAATATTTAGCCTGTGATGTATAAAATCTAATTCACAAAGTAACTTCTACATTTATATACACGAACTAGCTACTTATGTGTTTACAATGTTGATCTACTAAGCTTTTCATGTTTGACCAGCTTGCCACAAATATCTACTTCAAGTAAAGCGTTACTGTAATATATTCTACTCTTAGCATTAAAGCAATAACTCCTGTTGTACATTGTAGTTGACCCAGATTTCTTCAAAAGAATTATTTGAATTTATTATATAATTTTGATAAACTATTGGTGTTGATCATACAATACAATTATTAAGGTAATAATGGTTTTGCTGTTTAAAAGGAAATAACATGTAAGCTAGTGTACATAATGTGGGTCTTTCGTAGAAGTCTTAAAGACTTGGTTCTGAGAACTGTACATAATAGTTTTATGTTAAGAAACTGTATTCATCATCAAAGTACAAGTCTAAAGATTTCATCGGTTGAAGTCCAATATTTTTCATACAGGATCTTACACATGTGCTTACATATTGTGGAATTTATTAAATGAGTTCAGTAGTTTGATATGCGGCAAGCCTTAAAGCAAGTGGCATGTTCAATTATTTAGCGAGTTTACTTTCAACCTGTATAAAGCTTGACCTACTTACAACCTGCGTAAACTATGACCTAATTACAACCTGTAGGTGTAAACCTCACCTCATTACAACCTATAGGTGTAAACCTGACCTTATTACAACCTGTATAAACATTGACCTCAGGTAACAACTTGTGTAATGCTTGACCTACGTAAAGCCTGTGTGAACCTTGACCTCATTACAACTTGTGTTAACCTTGACCTCATTACAACCTGTTTAAACTTTGACCTCAGATTACAACTTGTGTAAGCAAGGCTTGACCTATCTAAAGCCTGTGTGAACCTTGACCTACTTACAACTTGTGTGAACCTTGACCTCATTACAACCTGTGTAAACATTTACCTCATTACAACTTGTGTAAACATTGACCTCATAACAGCTTCAGCTTTGACCTTCTTAAAACCAGTGTAAACCCTGACTTCATTACAACTTGTTAAGGCTTGATCTACTTAAAACCAATTTAAACCTTGACCTCATTATAACTTAATGCTTGATCTACTTAAAACCAGTGTAAACCTTGACCTATACTTACAGCTTCTGTAAACCTTGACCTACTTACAGCTTCTGTAAACCTTGACCTACTTACAGCATCTGTAAACCTTGACCTACTTACAGCTTCTGTAAACCTTGACCTACTTACAGCATCTGTAAACCTTGACCTACTTACAGCTTCTGTAAACCTTGATCTACTTACAGCTTCTGTAAACCTGACCTACTTACAGCATCTGTAAACCTTGACCTACTTACAGCATCTGTAAACCTTGACCTACTTACAGCTTCTGTAAACCTTGACCTACTTACAGCTTCTGTAAACCTTGACCTACTCACAGCCTGCGTAAGGTTTTAAAATGGCTACAATATTTAAATATGTCATTAATACATTTGAAACAATCTACCATGTATGTATTATACTTGGGACAGTGGAAATGGTTAAAAGGAAATATACCCCTGAATGCTATTAAAGACGATCACTACAATCTGATGATAGCACTCTTGCTGCAGCTCCACTTTGAGTCGAAACATGTAAACAGCCTCTCTCTATTAGAAATGCGGATCTTATGCAGATCCTATTATGTTGGTCACTCCTTTTAATGTCTGAATTACAAAGGTTTCTCGTTTATTAAAGGTTTGAATAAGAAAGTTAGGTTGCACGTACCTGTCCTATTTCAGGTAAAAGATTGTTCCATATATATGTTGATACAATACAAACATACAAATGATCAAGAGTTGGAAGTGATTGACAGGTCATGCCTTGTACATAAATAGGTGTTATATGTACATGACCCAGCTCAGGATACACTTGGTGTTGTGCTGTTGCCTAGCACATTGATTTATGGCAACATGGAATGGGATATAATCTCTAAACAATGATATCATGTCATCATTATTCGTGCATAATCTGCAAACAAAAGTAGATTTGGAATGATATCGGCAGCTAATATAATGACATATATCACCTGAATGATTTTAGATAAACATGATCATCCCCTGATAGAAATGGACACACACTGTATGTCAACTTTGTAGAAAATCAATGAATATAATTTATTGTAATGAGATACATGTACATTGTTAGTATATAAGTAAAATATAACACTCTGATCCACACTCTTAATCCTGTATTTATATTAGATTCATAGAAAATGATCTGCGTTTATATATAGGCTTCATCATCACTTTATATATATGAAGCGAATGAATGTAAATATTGTGATTAATAAACGATCTGTAGCTGTATAGTCTTGCTCAAGTCCTTGAATATGTATGTGTTTGTAAGAGCGATTCTGATTGGTTGATTCCATCCTGGCCGAGGGTATAAATAGAGGCTCCATCAGACGGGCAGGTTCAGTTGTTCGGTTGTTCTCCAGCTCGCTCGGATGAAGGAACACTCAGCGTTACAAAAAGGCATCTTCGCTAGCCAAGGCTTCTGATTACGTTACACTCCACGAACCCTTGGCAGATATAGGCGTCAGTTCTGACCCTCTAGCGGTGATTCGAAATTACCACCCTTCACGCATGAAATTTTCGACCAATCAAAACAAGCGTTACCGATTTACTTCATCGGTGATGTGTACAAACACACATCGAGGTTTGGTGTCATTTCGATGAGATATGTGATCAATGACTTATATGAATTGATCAAACACTGCGAATGTTCCCTCAAAGATTGTGATTTTTGTATTTAGGTAAAATGCCATGACATAGTCGGCAATGTAGCTCTGTACTGGGTGCCGCATTTTTTGTTTACTGCGAAACCAAGCCAGAATGTAAAACGCAATTTGATTGGGTGCTCTGGGATTCCAGGGCGCGACGGTTTGAACACGACTATATCCGCCAAGGGTTCGTGGAGTGTAACGTAATCAGAAGCCTTGGCTGGCGAAGATGCAAAAAGGTAAATAAAGGTAAACAGTGACCAAGCTGAATAAGTTTGGGCCTAGCTGCATAAGTTAGGGTTCCACTGTTGTACCAGTATCACGTATCGTTACAGGGTATCACAGCTAGTACAGGGCGACGTACTGTGTTACGGTGACTGTGACAGGTACCGAGACAAGTGTTTGCCGTGTTTTGGTAAACGGGTGACTTGGTCAAAGGGTGTCTCGGTAAAGGTAGTCGCAGTCACGGTGTACGTGTGTCGCGGTCAAGTTGTCGTGATCACATAGTGTTGCGGTACAGGGTGTACGGGTGTAGGTACATTGTGATACAGTTGGTTTATCTAGGTAATAGGTTGTATTCAGGCTATCATAGTGTTAGATATTTACCAGGCGTAAATTAGGTAATTGTTACATATATATATTGAAGTCAGGTAGACTAGCCATTGTTTTGTATATATTGTCGGCAATGTTTATGTTTTCTTGCAACAGTTAGATATATATTGGGTCCAAGATGGAACTTGGTAACGGACTGTAGGCACGCAACCGTTATATATATATATATATATATATCATTACTGTAATTTTGGCTATATATATATATATAGCTCTACATCTAGAGCTTACAATTGTTTTCTTCTTAAATGATCTGTGTATATAGCTAGGTTTCATTACCGTGGCTATATATATATATACTGTATATATATAGATCTAGAGCTTACAATTGCTTTCTTCTTAACAACAGTAGATGTCGAACTATTAATTATTTAATTATGCGGGAGGTGGGAGATCCCATGTCCATGGGAGAAGTTCGGTTTGGTTCTGTGTTACCCTGCCGACAGATTCCATAAGGAATACAAGAGTCTGGCCAATCGACAGATTCCACAATGAACACAAGAGTCTGGCCATAAAGTCAGAGGGTAAAGACGACCATAACAACGATCCACCCAGCTTGACATTGTTATGGTCATCTTTATTAATTAATTAGTTCTGTAAAATGTTTGCATTCGATTGAAATTTGTTCATTGTTCCAGTTAGATGACAAAGTTCTGATTTGGATGACCTTTGAACCTCAAGAACCATTGACATTTGAATTCACTGGATTTTATAGCATTATCAAACTTAACCCGCTCTCACCTTCAGTTTGATCAAATATTTATACAGCTATCTTATGGTCGTGTTATTTGTATATATATTTCAAAACTTCAGTGTTTATTTGATAATTACAAGCAGCTTAACATATTATAGTTTTATTATGCCTTAAAATAACTTCACTTCATCTTAAAGCTAAATTTTAATTGACAATAATTCTACTCTTGGATTTGACAAGCAATTTCAATAAGAATGTATATACAGGACAGCTAACATAATCTATTTGTGATATGATCATTACCATGTTCATCCAAAAATTAACCCATGCCTTGTGATAATTAAGTCCATTGTTGTCAGTAGAATTGCCAACTTAGTTGTCCTACAATAAGCCCACCCTTTGACTTTTAGCCAATCTCAGGTTACTGTACGTGTTGGCCCCGTGGTCCTGATTTCAGGGTGAATTTGGTATTTATAGGTTTTTCCGCTGTAGTCAATCATGTATATCAATTCTAAGAACATTAGAAGATTTGCGATTGTAGTGATCATAATGTAGGCAAAATGGGTTCCAATGAAAATTATACTGTGCCCAAGCTGTCTTAATAAACTGACTTTGCCTTTTCATTATCAACGAAATTATACATCCTTGTTATTTCTAAAATATAATGGTAATCCCTTTTGCTGCTTTAATGCAAAAACACCTTTTTCTTTCAAGAAATTGCTTTCCTCTTCTTTACCCAAAGGCGTGCTGTTTTTCGCATTTTTAATAAGAACGATTTATCAAATACTGGAAAAGGCTCACAATCAAGCTTAACATACAAATCTTGCCTTTCAATGCAAACATATCTGTAATCAAGACTACCAATGACGGAATTTCCCACATATATCTGGTTGCTTAGAAACAACAAAACTGAAGGTGGATGAATTCAGCTCAACGCTATATTGCCAATAGACATCCCCTTGACTGCAGCCATTACAGGGCATATTTGTTACAAGGAAATTGCCCTTTTAACTCTTGACTCTTCCAAGTAACATCGTCAAATTACTGTAGTATATTTTCATCTGCTGTTATAGCTATGAGGATGGCTTTACTAGACAGTGCAAGCTGTACGTGCTATGGCATGTGCCCATACGTTTAATAACCTCATTGTTTGTCGGAGTAGCAATTATGGGAAGTATACCATCATCAGGTGATTGACAAACACCACTTACAATTCCTTTTGATTAAATAATCGTCCTGATTGGATTTGTAATGAGAGTTGATTTAGCTTTCATGAATGGTTTCTAAATCATCAAGAATTTGCACTGAATTAAAAAAAAAAACAAAAAAACAATACCATATTTATCCTCAAATTAGTCCCTTCCTCTTGTATACAAATTTAGTACTGCATTTATCCTCAAATCAGCCCCTTCCTCTTGTGTAAAAGTTTAGTACCATATTTATCCTCAAATAAGCCCCCTCTCTTGTGTAAAAGTTTAGTAACATATTTATCCTCAAATAAGCCCCCTCTCCTTGTGTAAAAGTTTAGTACTATATTTATCCTCAAAAAAGTCCCTTCCTCTTGTATACAAATTTAGTACTGCATTTATCCTCAAATCAGCCCCTTCCTCTTGTGTAAAAGTTTAGTACCATATTTATCCTCAAATAAGCCCCCTCTCCTTGTGTAAAAGTTTAGTACCATATTTATATCCTCAAAAAAGCCCCTTCCCCTAGTGTAAAAGTTTAGTACCATATTTATCCTCAAGTAAGCCCCCTCTCCTAGTGTGAAAGTTTAGTACCATATATTTATCCTCAAATAAGCCCTCTCCCCTAGTGTAAAAGTTTAGTACCATATTTATCCTCAAGTAAGCCCCCTCTCCTAGTGTGAAAGTTTAGTACCATATATTTATCCTCAAGTAAGCCCCCTCTCCTAGTGTGAAAGTTTAGTACCATATATTTATCCTCAAGTAAGCCCTCTCCTCTTGTGTAAAAGTTTTGTATTAAAGTTTGGGGAGGGCTTATTTGTGGACCTTTGACTTTTAACCTACTATTTTAAAATTGATGTCTGCAAGGTCAGGGGCTTAATTATTTGACAAATTAAAAACCTCCCACATGCTCGCACAGGAAAGCAGAGTTCCTGCGAAAAATTGTCTGAAATTACAATGAACATTGTTTTAGCAGATTTTATATTGATACAGTTTTATATGTCTTGTGTCTCATTCCTGAATAATTATGATATTTCATGCAGAAAAAATCTGTTGAATTTTTCTTTTCAAGTGTTTGTAACTATGACCATTAAATGATATGACCATTAAATGATATGACCATTATAATGGCCATAGTTATATGTACATCCAACTTAGCTAAATCTGCATCCCTACACATATGATAAATAATTTTTAAGTTACTTTAAATTTACTCAAAGAAAAAATTCTGTTTATAACTAAGTTTTCAAAAGTAATTTTCATCCTAGATTTGGTACAATCATAATAATGTTAAATTACAAATTAAAAAATTCACTACTGGCATGAAAAAAAAAAAATGTTGTTCAGTATGTACAGATAATGTTGTATATCGACCTAACAGGATTAATCTGTTCTATCATTAGTTAATCAGGTACTTAAGTTTGTATTGTAGTCAGAATGAATGGGTCAATGATTTTGAATACTGTAGACATTTATAGAGAAAAGTTCAAACATGTTACCTTTTATACGTACATAATGTATGTGTATATATGTTTGGTCACGAATGTTCCAATGTAAGAATAGGGACTACTTATATTACAATGAGTTGAGTAGAACTTAGATTTACAAGGCGTTCCACTTTATGACATTTTAAAGATTACTGGTTGTGGAAAAAGTTATTTGTGAAATAAATTATTGAAAACATTTCAGTTTGATTTCTACAAAATTATAATGATGTCATATACATGTATGTTTACTACAAATAATTTAATATTTTGCATTTATTTCATGAGTCAGACTTTTTGTACTGTAAGATATAATAAATATTCATATTCATATATTAAATTTAGACCCTCTTCCCAATTAAAAATTAGTAAAAATCAGTGCTTTGATTTTTTTGCTGACATTTTGATAACATCGTAAAAAAATCAGCATTAATTTTGTTAATTAAGGCCAAGTGCCGTCTCCCTATCAGGTGAAGATGGCGTCCAAAACAAATTAGATGTGGTGAAGGTTTCTTGAATATAGTTGAGTTTACTGTTTCTGAGTTAAAAAAAAGGGTGTGATTTTTGAAGTTATTTTCCATTAATACAGTATTTGTATATATATATATATATATATATATATATTTATAATCAGCATCTAACTGTTAGAAGTTTTATTTTCTGCAGAGAAAGTGGCAATAAAGATCCTGGATAAAACAAAACTGGATCAGAAGACGCAACGACTTTTGTCACGAGAAATCTCAAGCATGGAGAAGCTTCACCATCCAAACATAATCCGTCTCTATGAGGTGCTTGAAACACTAGCCAAACTGCACATAGTAATGGAATATGCAGGAGGAGGAGAACTCTTCACAAAAATCTCAAATGAAGGGAAAATGCCTGAACAGGAAGCCAAACATATATTTGCTCAAGTGATCGCCGGAGTAGAACACATGGTCAGTAAAACGTTTGAATTCTATATGATTATAAGTATACTTTGACACACCATACTGTATGCTAGCTGTGTCTAAATTCTTTTAATGCATGGCTTCAGCCTAGAACATACAGACACACATGTTTTAATGTTTTTTGAAAAAATATCCAATTTCTTATTTACCAATTTTAAATTATAGTGTACTATTAGGCATTTACTTAGACCCTCCATTTTGGTTTTCCTATTTTCACTTTTTGGTTATTCAACATTTTAGGTCCCTAAACACAATGAATTCTATAATGATGAAACAGCTGTAATGAGGCAGCTTTATATTTCTAATCATTATAAAATTTATTAATTAGCATATGATTTACTTATTAGGGCATAATTTATTAATTAGCATATACATGTAGTTAGCATATAATTTATTAATTAGCATATAATTAGCATAGAATTTATTACCGTATAGCGGGAAATTTTAGCGGTCATAAAATTTGGCGATTTGGTCATTGAAAGTTAAATTTTAGCGGGTTAAATTAGTGATTCCCTTAAATCTAGGGTTTTAATTTGGCGTTGAGCATATAAATTACCTACCGGTATATATAGATAATTATGTTATTTCCATACATCCAATCTGTGTTGATTAAATGTGTTGTGTATTATCGATCCTCTGTCTCGAAACCGGAAACTATTACCAAATAAATTCAGACGAACACATACATGTAGATTTGGCAAATTAGTGTTTATATGAGTATGACTACAAGCAACAGACAAAGAGAATTTAATCAACCGTATGATAATGCCATGGTCATCTATGGTATGATGTGTATACGTACAGGTAAGTTAAACAATGAGCCTACAGGTAAAGTGTTAACATCAGTTCATTGAATGGTATGGGTAGATGGCTTTGTTTTCACAAAAAATTATCATGATGCGATATATGTCAAACTTGTATTGATATACATGTACATGTATAGTTGTTCACTAGCTATTCGTATGTACCTTTATATCGGCATTTTGGCCGACAATTGCCAGGCAACAACCAACGTTACGCACCAGTCGTTACTCTCTTGAGTTATCAAAGGTAAATGGCGGTTAGGACGGAAACTATTGGCGTAATTGAAATTTTCACGTTTTTTTATTTGGCGGTGTTAAAAATTGACAGGTTAAATTTTGGCGATCTTTATACGGACCCGCCAAATCGCCAAATTAAAGCCCCGCTAAAATTTCCCGCTATACGGTAATTAGCATAAACTTTATTGATTAGCATGTAATTTATTGAAATGGTTCAATTACTTCTCTGGGTGGTTTGTTTAAATTCTTAGGAAGGTGCTATCACAGACTGTTTTCGCAATGGCAAGAAACCTTTGGCAATTAAGAAATATTCCCAAATAGCTCTAGATGCTGTACATTAAGTGAGACTTCCAATATGTTGTCGAGTTAAGGTAGCCGCCATCTGCTACAGAGAGTTGCTGCATTGAAATAAAACTGGCTGTTGATTGGGTGATAAGCCAGGCAAAGAAACGCTGAAATATTGAGAATATAGACAAAAGTTGAAATGTTGGCAATTTATATTGATGCTGGGGGAAAAACCAAATTAAGAAAAGAAAGGAAAACATCTTGTTTAATGCATATTTCTCCTCATTCTCCTTGTTATGATAAAACAAGATTTAAGATTTATTTGCACCAGTTATCGCTTCACACAAGTACATGTACCAATTACTCATTCCCCGATGAATGTCATCATCTTCGTTAACTCCCTCAGCGGGAAATCTGAATGGATAATGCAGTGTTAATAAGAAAAGACGGTATTGATATTATACAGTACTGTAGATATAATTATTTAACACCATGTGATATAAAGGTAGACCTCAGGGCATGTGTGGTAATTATAAGCTTTGATAACTAAAAGTCTGCAGGCATATCTGGAAACTAAACGAAAAATCTATAATAGGCAATGAGAAATTGATTAGGTTTCTGCACTACCTGGAGTTGTACGTAATTCCTATTAAGCTTTTTTTTCCAATTATTATTTCTTTTAAATATTTTTTTTTTTTGATAATGAGCTATTAGAAATATTTCCTAGATGTCTTTTTGTATTGTTCTTTTGTTTATTGTTCTATTGTTTATTTTTTCTATAGTTTATTTTTCTTTTGTTATTTTTCTATATATTTTTTCTATTGTTTATTTTTTCCATTGTTTATTTTTTTTATTGTTTATTTTTTCTATTGTTTATTGTTCTTTTGTTTATTTTTTTTATTGTTTATTTTTTCTATTGTTTATTTTTTCTATAGTTTATTTTTCTTTTGTTATTTTTCTATATATTTTTTCTATTGTTTATTTTTTCCATTGTTTATTTTTTTTATTGTTTATTTTTTCTATTGTTTATTGTTCTTTTGTTTATTTTTTTTATTGTTTATTTTTTCTATTGTTTATTGTTCTTTTGTTTATTTTTCTTTCGTTTATTGTTCTTTTTGTTTATTTTCTTTCAAAGACACAAAAAAGAAACTGATTAATTTAACAAAATGAAAAATATCATCATAATAGATTTTGTTTATATCTATACATGCATGGTGAATTTACAAAACAGCACATTTGTTAAATCAGATCTAAAGTATAATGTTTACCACAAGATATTCCAATAAATTTCTAATCGGACCGAGAGTTCACGATTTCTGCAATACTTTGATTATATACATGTATATGTTTGAGCATTGCTTCCATTTCTAATTAACTGTCCAGGCTTCTTGGCCTATTAATCTGATTGGTTTCATTCGAGTATTGCTTACAGGTAGAAATCCTTAATCCACTTCGTTTCCTGGTCTCACAAAATTCTATTGTATGTTTTTTTCTCCCACAAACATTTTGATGATACTAATCTCAGTATATTAATATGTTTTTCTATGAAATAATCAGGAAAATAAGGAAAATTAAGCATTGTGTGTCCGTCTTACAAGCATCAGTATTTTAATTTCAATAAATGCTTCTGAATATTCAAATAGCCATAGGCTAACAATATATTCACCAGTAACATACATGCTGGTGTTTGTTTTGTACATGTATGAGACTTGACAATCCCATGCACTGCAGAGCATGATATATATATGATGTCATATCCAGTTTTCTGTCGAATACAAAATCGCAAGGGAGGTAACTCACAGTCAAATTGAAGTATTTTTGAAATGTGGTCACCTGGCTGGCGCAGTGGTAACATATTGAATGTTCACCTAGACGACTGAGATTTGATACTCTGTTTGGATGGGTATACCGCCTCCGCCTTGTGGGTTTTTTCTGGTAACTCCAGTTTCCTTCAAGTTCCACAGCTAAACCCCTTAAATTTGCTTCCATCCCAGACTAAAAAAGGGTGATGATTATTTCGCAATTGTTTTAAAAAAGATAAAGTTATACATATTGAAAAAAAACATCTATATATTCCCCTTAGGAGATAAAGATCAATTTATCATGCTGGAGGTTGGACTTCTATAAAAAAAAATCTCATTTCAGGTGATCAAATGAATTGCCATTAACAAGATTGTCTTTTTTGGCCAACCCTATGAAATAAGTATAATTTATCGTGGGCCGATTTTCAGCCTCTATACAACATCTCCTTTGATATTATTGGAAATCTTTAGCAGATAAGCAAACAATTCTGGGTATGTTTCAATTGAAATTTAGATTTGAATTAATTATCGATGTTTCAAGCTGTGGCTCGGACGTATATATTGCTCCACTCCGCAGTACTCTTGTTTACATTACTGCAAACATGGAAATTTACGTGAGGGGGAAATTAACACTAATTACACGGAGTCCTTTTGATTGCAAAATTTCCCCCCATATGTATCATATTGATATAAATTTGCGTTATCTTGAACTACTAACGAAGGTGGATTGATCACGAAAATTACCCCTTCAGGTATAGTCAAAAATCGAAATCTCAGAATTAACCCCCGGGAAAATAACCACGTTTACATTAATCAAATATTTTGTCATGTTGCAGCTAAATCGGATCAAAAATCACTTTAATTAAGATCCTTAATTTATCAAAAAGTCCTAGATTAAATGACAGTTATATATGTGTTAGAAATGAGATTTGTGGAGAAAAATATTGAACACATGCTACTAGTCGAGTCATTTCCATTTTATTCTCCAAATTAAATATAGAAATAGCTAATTCCATATCAATTTCCATTTCACATGCTCTAATTTTTTTTTTTTTTTCATTTTTGCAGCACAAGCACAATATCATTCATAGAGATCTGAAGGCAGAGAATATATTCTACAATGGACCAAAGAGTGTGAAAATTGGTGATTTTGGATTCAGTACGATAAGCAAAGTTGATCAGACCTTGAATACATTCTGTGGTTCGCCACCTTACGCAGCACCAGAACTTTTCAAAGATGAGAGCTACGGTGGCGTTTACGTAGATATATGGGCACTCGGAATTATGTTGTATTTCATGATCACAGGGGTTATGCCATTCAGAGCCGACACGGTTGCAAAATTGAAAAAATGTATCTTAGAAGGAAATTACATAATCCCTTCATACATATCGGACAGTGGACAATTCCTTATACGGAGTATCATGAAGCCAGTTCCGCATGACCGATTTTCTATACGAGAAATCCGCAATAGTGATTGGTTGGATGGACAGGACTTTCCCGAAGCTTTACAACCGTATAATCTTTTGCCAGGATCAGATACATCCACACTTTCCACAGATGAAAAGGAAGCGCGTGTTATGTTACAAGATCTCGGAATAGGTGAAGAACATTTGAAAGGCACGGGCCATAGAGATTCTCGAAGTACAATTACGGGAACCTACAGAATACTGTTACATCGTGTACAGAAAAAAAATTCCGGAGTAGACGATACAGGTATCGAAAGCTTCGGTAGAACAGACGATGGAGGCAACAGTAATAGAGATCGGTATCAGGCAAAACCTAAACAAGAATCCAAACTTTGTGTCATTCTCTGAATATGTCATAGCTACGATATCTGTTACCATGGTTATTCTAAATTTCCATTCCTGTCATAGCTACGATATCTGTTACCATGGTTATTCTAAATTTCCATCCCTGCCAAGTGTCCAGATAAGGGTTGGTCACTCCAAAGATTTTGTATTTATTTGCTGTAATCTACCAAAAGATAATGACCATTCTGGTCACACACTTGGATGATATAAGTTTTGGTCATTCCATTACTGAGTTTAGAAGTCCTCGTTAGCTCACACCACAAAATAATCACAATTTTGTATTGTGTTATCCATTTTCAGATTTTTGATCACTGCTTTGAATTAGTGAATGTGATGTCAGTAAATTTTAAAATTCGATGAAGTTAAATTGTAAATTTGAACTTTTGTAATAAAAAATTATTAATAATTTTCATAATATTTCAGTTTAGGAAACATCATAGACAATCTCGATCTGTGAATGCAAATTAGTTATTTTTAGATTATGTATTTCAATTAGGTTGGTCAGACATTGTTCAAACTGACCAATCAAAGGATTTATTAATTAAGCAAATATATCAAATGATTAAAAAGTCTGTTAAAAATTATTTATATAAACAGCCTGGAATTATATTAAGCAAATGTATCAAATGATTAAAAAGTCTGTTAAAAATTATTTATAAACAGCCTGGAATTATCTTATCCAAAATGATGATAAAACAATGTATAAAATACATTTGTAGTTTTCAAAAAGGTATCTTAACCAAAAAAATAATTAAAGTCTCTAAAATATATCTCAGATTTTGTTCCTTTCTGATTAAAAGAAATAAATTTTTAGTGTCTTAGATGCTCATTAATTATGCCCATTTTGGATGCATACAGCAATTACTTGTTGGTCATTAGGTGTCCAGATTTTGACTGCATGGAATCAATACTTCATATTTTGCGGTAATCTTATTTTTTCGAACTTTTTCACGCTGGAAGCTGTAAATGTTGTGAATTATGCTTGTGCTATTCTCCATAGGAAATTCTGTGAGTGCACTAATTCTTCATTACACAAATCTCATTTGTTAATGTGCTAAAAATTTGAGTACGCAAAAATTTTAAATGTTTAATTACGGTTATCAAAAAATTCCTTCTTAGAGATCTCCAGTTTTCCATCAGGGAGTCTTGACAGGTTTGAATTCGGTATTTTCGTTCTTTGTCTGTTTGTTTGTTACACACATATTCAATCATTGATTTTTGCTTTAGACTTGACAAGATAGAAATCTTAATCCGAAAGTATTTAGCATAAGATTATTATTAATCAGACACTAATCTTGATAATAATAAAAAATAATTGTCCAATAGTAGTGCAATTTACCAATATTTTGTGTTCACAAAATTATGCTTTCATAAGATCGGATTATTTTCTCTTGAGTTCATATTAAATAGAGCTGTTTATATATATCAGAGCATCAGTCAACTAGTTTGATAATTAAGCTCTGTATTTTAAAAATTTTAATATCATTTTCAAGTGTATACATATACCTTTTTATAGCTATAGATCTCAATTTTGTGGTAAAAAAAAAAACTGTGTTAATGAAATGTATAAAAACATTTAAATCATTATCAGAGCTTAATCAATTAAACCACCATTCTGTTTCTTCACTAATTAATCCAATAGTGTTATCAGGAACAGATCCTCTGTACAAAATTTGTCACTGTTCATCGCTCTCTTGCTTGCAGCTAGGCTCCAATAAATCATATTATAATTTTGCACATTTGAAATAAAAATCATGCATGCAAATAATGTTCTTCTTGAATACCTTGAATACAAAATATTAAGTTAAATTTTTCTAGAATGAATTTTTAATTCCAGTTTTAATTGCTTTTTAGAATAACTACTGTAACAATTTTAGACAGAGTTGTGAGTTTTTTTTTAAATTTTAATTTTTTTTCATGAATTTTAGCTCACCTGGTTCAAAACACCAGTAAGCATATGCCACTGTGCAGCATCCCTTTTCTGTCCATCGTCTGTCTGTCCACCGCTGTCTGTCCGCCAATGTTTCCTTTAAGTGGTTATTACATGTATAGTCTGCAGTCAGAGGCATGTTGCCCTTTGAAGGATGTTGAAATTGGCTATTAAAGTCAATTGCTTTGCAATGAATTTGCTTCAAATTCTCTTTGGAGCCATCAAGCTAGATATCAGGTAAATTAATACATTGTACTAGCAGACAGATCCAAAAATGGGAAAATGGTTTTAATGTACCAGTAATTACTAAAATAAAAAGCATTACATGTAAGTCAAGATCAATGAAATATTCAAGTGAGCTATGGAGGCCCTGGGGGCCTCTTGTTTTGAAAAATGTATGACAAATATCTGTGATGAAGGTAGAAGTCCTGTGTTTGTTTTGTATATATACATAAACACATGTATGTGATTGAGTCATGTGTTTAGTCTGTTCTGTGATAAAATGTTAGAATCATGCTATTATTGAGTATTAATTAATTTATTAAGATGTGGAAGTTAATTAGATATTTGAAATATGTAACAATTTTTTAAAGACATGTGTAAGCAAATACACAATTTTTATGAATGAATTGTTGAATGTATAAAATATTCTCTCTTCATTTTTCTTACTGTATTTTTCTGTCTTTACATTGTGATTTTACATGGTATTCTCATTTTTGTATAGATTCTCACTTCATGATTGTATTGGCTCATCTAGTTCAGCAGAACTAAATTTGGAACCAAAATTTTGTGAAATCTAATAAATGTTAGTTAAAAAAAAATGATATTGAATCTCATTCCTGGTACTGAGTGTGGGATCTCAACATGGAATTTTTTTTACTGAAATTACAATGTTTGCTTTGGCCATGATCACCAAAATATTTGGGTAAGCAATACAGGCCCTTTGGGCCTTCTGTTTAAAAAATTTTGTCTTTGATATTAAATCTGAATATATATAACCTGTGAATGAATGATTGCATATTTTGACTGGTTTCAAAATTTTAGCACTTAATAAACATCAATGTATTAGCTATACAGATAAATCTATCATAGTTTTTTGAAAATATTTGTTTTTTGAAAGATTTTATTATGGAGGTCATCTTCTCTGTTCATCAGCTATCCGTCCAGTAGTATGTCCATTCCGGGTATTTATGGATATTTCTTCAAATTTCTCCTCTATGTTTTTAACAGGGGTCACACATACATGATTTATTTCTTCTGGGATGGGAATGATGAAGAAAAACAAAATTCTGAAATTTTTGGGAAATAAATGTTTTCCAGGTCTTTACTTATCATATAACTGTAGTTGTTGTTATTGTTGGTAAAACTTGGTCAGTGATGAAAAATTGTCCCTTTTGTTGACAAACAAGCGGGCTGTTTTCTTGTTTATGTATTTAATGTACTAAAGTGCTAATTAAGTAACATTTTTAAGTGCTATAGTTACTATGCTATGTTGATATCAAACTGTTTATATTTTCTTGTCTTGAAAAACTTTAACTCTTAAACAGATGAAAATATTTTAACTCAATCTGAACCGAGAGGTACGCTATAATGAGGTATTTTCATCATCCACACTTTTTTAAATGATAGGAATTCAACCTGAACTTAAGGCACTTTTCTTTTTTTTTTTTTCAGTTTCATGAAATATCTGAAATACTTTCACTAATGACATACAGGTATGTATGCATATTATACTTAACAAGATAATAGAAAAGTTATTTCTTTTAAGATGAGAATTTTTCATAATTTTCTGTACCGGACACAAGCAGTTTTTAATGGCGTTGTCTGTCTGTAAATAATCAAAAAATGTTTGTCCTGAAATCTCTTCTCTCAGTTATTTATAGATCTTAAACTTGTTATGTATGTTTTATTATAAAGAATTTGTATACATAGCTGCATTCCTGAGCATTGTTTTGTTTCAATCATTTTTGAAAGAGTTATTGCCCTTTGTTTTCTTTTTCAGTAGTTCATCTTGTTCAGAGATCTCTGTTTAGGGCTTGACATTTTTCCATGAAGTTTCCATATATCTTAATTGTTCATTCTGATTGGTTTAATCTTGCCCATGCTGGCAGGTGATCATTATATCGTTTAGTTCTTCAAATCCAGTTAGTTCACTTGATGCCAAATTATTATTATTTTTTTTTTCATAAAATAATGATGAGTTATGGAGATCAGGCTTTTATTTAGCCCCCTACATACAAAATTTAACAACTTAGCTAAAACTGGGTCTAGACAAAGTGTTTATTCCACTCTGGTAAACATTTCCTATTTATTGATTGTTGCAGTTCTAAGCTTTGTAATATTAGACTCCTGACTTGTAATTCAAATCATACATTCTGATGCACATCATGCAAATCTTGGTATGCTACACAACCTGGTTTTCATACAAAAGAGTATACCACTTTGAATAGGGTCACACATATACTGTTCTGCCCAAAGGAACTCATTGTCATCCATGAATTTTTAAAACTTATCCTCTTTCACTACCGAAACAATGAAACACATATTTTCCAAATGTTAATCTAACTAAACCCCAGTTTTATCAACATATTACTTAAAAAAAAATTTCCATGGAAAATTGTGTTTTAGGAAAATTCTTACTGGTAATTAAGGAACTTTTCCTAAATTCAGTAATGCTTTTCTATGGAAATTTTTTAATTTCCTTCGAAATGTTACCGTATTTTACCAGGTTCAAGCCCAAGGGGCTATAGTGCACTGAAAATTGGCAAAAAATTGGGGATGGGCTCATCCCTGTATATGGGCTTATGTTGCGGAAATGTGAAAAATAAGGGCATTGGCTTATTTCCAAGCATAGGTTTTTACCCCATAAAATATGGTATGTATTAGTTATTTTATGCATGTATCAACAAATTGTGAGAAATTCACTCTCGATCGAATGATAAAAAGGGTAAAATTGAAATGGTATTCACCATTTCCTAGTGAGTTTGTGTAGTAATATTACACGCAGTAGTTATTTGTCTTTACGAAAAAGTACAAAATAAAAAAAATAACCCTTCCCAATAAAGATTGATGTATGTAAATATTGATAACTTTTGGTGATTGTATTTTTTGATGTAAACGTTTTTTATTAGTATATGTGTACAGGAGCTGGCTCCGTTGTAAAACATGTTCAGAGATGTGTCTTTGCTTTAATTTACCAAAACTATGTCAAAGTTGTCGCAAACAAAGATTACTAAGAATATTAAAATCTTACCATATTAAAATTCTGCCACCAATTAATGTAGTATCTTTTTGTGTTTGATATAAGCATTTTTGTAAAAACAGAAACAGAAATCAATGTTGAAAATCTGTATTTTTTTCATTTTTGTTTGTTTTATTGTAGAGTTAAAATAGTCCTCATCAGCTAAAAAATAATGTAAGAGTTTAAAATAAATATCATCTGAATAAAGAACAGAAAAACAAGATTTTTCTTCAAAAATTTTGTTTTTAATTTTTTTCATTAATGTGTGATCAAAATAATCATGCATTGTGAAATCGGGTGCTGTATTTGAATTAGTTGTAATCTAGTAATGATATAATGAAACTTACCATTCACAGTTTTGCCAGTGACAATGAGAGTCTGTAATTCTAATATACTGATGTTCTAAGATTCGAAAATTCTAGTTGTTTTGAGCCTCGTATAGATAATTTGATAAATTTATTTTACAAGAATAATTTGCTAGTGTAATGATCGATATTTTAAATATTTTGACAACAATATTCCTTACATGAATAGATTAAAAGTTTGCCAAAATTGGCCATTTTCGCAACAAGCTTGCTTCAAATCATTTTGCTTTCAAGAACCTGTTGCAAGAAATTCGCAAGAATGGTATCGATGAGCCTTATAAGGTATGGTGGGTGGTGAACTTCAGATTAATATTTTAGAGGTAAATTAGGACAGGAAAAGTGTTGGGACAGGCTAGAATGATAGTTATAAGGTTCAATTAAAAAAAAAAACTATAAATCTAGCAGATAAATTGGTTTCTTCTAGCCACAAATGAAAAGCACAAATAGTGTCTGGGAATGGAAATCATAAACAAATTTTGTTTTCTACATTCCATATTGTTCATCAATGGATATCTGTAGTTTTTTTGGCACGACCATGTAACATATACATTGTACATCTCACATTTACATCCATGATTGTGGCTGTTCATAATTTTCAACCCAGCAGTTCCATATACATACAGTATGTAGGGCATTTGAAGGGCAATCATATACATGGATATCCACAACGATCTTGTGATTTACAATCATTTCAGGAAAATATTCTAAATGACCACCATTATTTACAACACATTTCTTCAAGTATTTTTTCCTGTTTTCTGTATATATCCATCCCATTAATGCTAGTACCTATGTAATGCCATGCAATCTTTATCTTTGTTCCTGAAACAGTAAATATGATTTATCAATATTTTGTGTCATTAAAATTTAATACAGTATCTTAAATTTATTTAAGTAAATGTATTCATATTTAGTTCATAATTTTCAGTTAGAAATGGACTACTATTAATTTCAATTTAATACAATATCTTAAATTTATTTAAATAAATGAATTCATATTTAGTTCATAATTTTCAGTTAGAAATAAACTATATTAATTTCTTGAAGAAGATTCTTATTTCATTTTTCAAAAAAGGAAAAAAAACAACAACTTTGAATTGTTAAAGAGAAAATTAAGTAAGGTAAGTCTGAAAAACAAATTATTTTGTTGGTTTATCAAGAGCATTTTCCTCACATTTTTTTTTATTTTGCATATTTATCTGATTTTTTTTTTTTTTTAGATAACTTCAACTTTGCTAAAGTAAGCCAAGAGTTCAAACGAATAATGATAATTTCAAATCCCTTGGATACAGTTTTCTATAACTATGTATATGTGAGTTTTTTGGGGTAGGAATTAACTTTTAAATGTACTTTCTATTTGTTTGTAAAGAAGTAAAAAATATTAAAATCCTAATTATGGAAATTATCATGTAATAATTGCAGAAGCATGATTCTAGTCATAAATAATATGTCTTGCAAATTCTGAAGCTTGTACAACAGTATGTATACACTATGTACATGTATATGTTATGGATATCTGGAGTTTGAAATTCTAGTTTTGAAATAAAAACAAAAATTTATAAAATGTGCATTTGTTGTTAAACAAGAATATGTTCTATTTTAATGGGTTTTATCTCCAGAGTTGAATGAGGACAGGTGTCAAAGAGATACCAATAGCCAGGGTCGTTAGGGAAAGGATGCCAAAGAGATGCCAATAGCCAGGGTCGTTTGGGAAAGGATGCCAAAGAGATGTCAATAGCCAGGGTCGTTTGGGAAAGGATGCCAAAGAGATGCCAATAGCCAGGGTCGTTTGGGAAAGGATGCCAAAGAGATACCAACAGCCAGGGTCGTTTGGGAAAGGATGCCAAAGAGATGCCAATAGCCAGGGTCGTTTGGGAAAGGATGCCAAAGAGATGCCAATAGCCAGGGTCGTTTGGGAAAGGATGCCAAAGAGATGCCAATAGCCAGGGTCGTTTGGGAAAGGATGCCAAAGAGATGCCAATAGCCAGGGTCGTTTGGGAAAGGATGTCAAAGAGATGCCAACAGCCAGGGTCGTTTGGGAAAGGATGTCAAAGAGATGCCAACAGCCAGGGTCATATGAGAACTGGTGTCTAAGAGATACAAACAGCCAAGTTCATATGAGGGTGGGTAGCAAGGACATACGAACAACCAAGGTCATACGAGGATGGATGTCAAGGAGACACCAACAGCCAGGGTCGTTTGGGAAAGGATGTCAAAGAGATGCCAACAGCCAGGGTCATATGAGAACTGGTGCCTAAGAGATACAAACAGCCAAGTTCATATGAGGGTGGGCAGCAAGGACATACGAACAACCAAGGTCATACGAGGATGGATGTCAAGGAGACACCAACAGCCAGGGTCATATGAGGGCGGGTGTCAAAGAAATATCAACAGCAAGGGTCATTTGAGGATGGGTGTCAAGGAGACACCAACAGCAAGGGTCATTTGAGGATGGGTGTCAAGGAGACACCAACAGCCAGGGTCATATGAGGATGGTAGTTAAAGGAGACACCAACAGCCAGGGTCATATGAGGATAAGTGTCAAAGAGATACCAACAGCCAGTGCCATATAAGGATGGTTGTCAAACAGATACCAACAGCCAGGGCCATATGAGAACTGGTGCCTAAGAGATACAAACAGCCAAGTTCATATGAGGGTGGGTAGCAAGGACATACGAACAACCAAGGTCATACGAGGATGGATGTCAAGGAGACACCAACAGCCAAGGTCATATGGGGTGGTGTCAAAGAGATACCAATAGCCAAGGTCATATGAGGGTGGGTAGCAAGGACATACGAACAACCAAGGTCATACGAGGATGGATGTCAAGGAGACACCAACAGCCAAGGTCATATGAGGGCGGGTGTCAAAGAAATATCAACAGCAAGGGTCATTTGAGGATGGGTGTCAAGGAGACACCAACAGCAAGGGTCATTTGAGGATGGGTGTCAAGGAGACACCAACAGCCAGGTTCATATGAGGATGGTAGTTAAAGGAGACACCAACAGCCAGGGTCATATGAGGATAAGTGTCAAAGAGATACCAACAGCCAGTGCCATATGAGGATGGTTGTCAAACAGATACCAACAGCCAGGGCCATATGAGGATATCAACAGCAAGCGTCATATAAAAACGAATATCAAAAATATACCAACAGCTAAGATCATATTAGGTCGTGTGGCTAGATGACACCAACCGCCAGGGGCATATAAAACGAATGGCATGGAGACACCAACAGCTAAGGTCATATGAGAGCGGATGTCTAGGAGATACCAAAAGAAGAGAGAAAATAAAGGAAGAAAGAGCAGAAAGGACAAACTTGTAAGACAGAAAAGAAAGAAAAAGTTTGAAAAGATGGAAGAGGGTTATAACAGGAGCAGCAAGTCAATTTTGGTCACCAGTGTCCCTTGAAGACACGGAAGGAAATCCCAAGTTTCCGTACAAGAACAGTGTTGGTCGTCCCTATGAACACCATGAAGCCTGCTTCAGCAGGCATTGCTTCTGGGCTTCCCATGTATTGTTCCCTAACCAGAGCCGAAGGACCTTCACAATTAGTCACCTCTTGCGCCATGCAGTGTGGCACAAATAGCTTATCATACCCGCTCTTGCACGGCATGTCCGAAAAATAAATTCTGTAAATAACGCTTTGACATTGAAGTGAATCTTAGGAAGCCACATAATGTATCACGATTTCTATTAAAATGTCTTCAAACTACACAAATATATCAGCTCTAATTTGTCCCTTTCCTGTTTACAATTCGTTCAAATCTCAACATGTATCTGGCGATTCAGGCAAAATAACTTGCTCATTAAGCTATAATGAAAGGGTATACTAACTAAGCACACTCATGACTGTGATCAATATTCTTTACGAAGCGGTCGAGTTATCAGATATGGTCATATATTCTCGCTCGCGATCATTATTTTATCAAGACGGGATGAACGCAACAGCGCGCGTGGCCGTTAATTAGAATTATTCATGATCATTATGTCAATGATTATACATTGTTTCAAGTTCGACAAGACGTTGTCTCGAAATCGAAGAACTTCCGTTTTTGAAAGGCACATCTCTTACTAAAAGGGTTGACAGTCTGCACCCACGGGGTCCTTGCGTAAAAATCACGTGATATTGCTTGACACTGGCATTCAGCTTGCCGAGTCTCTAAATATTTATTGATTTAACGGAAATCTCCAACTGGATTATCACGTAATCGGTATGTTCTATCTGACAGACGTCTTATGATCTATACTTTAGTATTGTCCCGGCGGTGAAAAATGACCATCTAACTCGAAATTTCAAAATTTGAGAGTTTTCGATCGAGTCGTTTAATATAATACGAATTGATCTAACACACTAAATACTTTTGTCTGCCATTCTTATAAAGGATCAGAAGTTCAAATGGTTGAATTTAAAAAATAAAAATGGAAAATACAGACATAACGCGAAACTGCATTTCTTACTCAAAATCCATTGAATGGGTACACAATGACACCACAACTTACAGATTTACATAGAGAATATTGAAAAGGGAGATGAAGCGGGGCCCGTATTCATGAAAAATTTTCATCTTAATGGATGGAATCTGTTTGCTTAACCCAATTGCATTTTAAACAATCATGAAACAAATTCAGTATCGAACATAGGCCTATACCTCATTTGAAGTCTTTCTAAAAAATTCCTTCCAATCAAGACAAAAAAAAAATTAATTCAGAGATAAGATTTATGACCAGAACTATATGAGCATGAGAACGGTTTGATGGGGAGCTAGATCAGAATTCGGTAAACGTACACCACCACCCCACCCCGTCCCCCCTCTCCAACACATAACAACACACCAGCACACCTCGAATTTTAATCCAGTCCCACAAAACGTCTGGGAATGTGCAAATGGTTCGAGCGTCCTTCTAGAGTTCAGAGGTCACGCTCTGGTCGTTGCGTTTTTCGTCTTAGGTTTATATATCATTTGTATCTTAGTAGCGGCCCTCATTGAGACAGGTATTTAAATATGTTTCTCCATCCGACAGGCAATACGACTCTTTAAGTCAAATGATATCTATATACCTCTACCCACTTCCGCTCCCATAGATCAAAGGTCAAAGGTCAATTTTCCTCAGAAAGGTCCTTCTTTTATTAGATGAAAACATGGATTTAAAAAAATTGTTCATGCTAAGACAGATAAGAAACGTTTGATTTTAGAAGAAATCTTGCTTACAGTTTTCATTAAATAGAGATATGCAGTTTTTCATTTCGGGAAAAAAATCTCGAGAACATTTCGTCTTGTCAAACTTCATACAATAATGAAATTGTTTTCATTATTGTACATAATACACCAGTGTGTGTAGCCCTAATAAAATAACAACCGTCCTAATTGTTGTCGCCATCAAATCTGAATAAAATAATGGCCCAAACATCTCATTTATCAAAAGATTCTTGAGGATATCGATTATTTAGTCATGAGCCTAATTAGTGTTGACACGCAGGTGTGTAATTATAACTTGATGAGCAATTTATGTCGAATCGCCGTAACGATCTTTCTATTTTGATACATGTTGAGAGTTTAATCATGTGTAAACATGTGAGGATGAACATATTTGTGTATTTCTTAGTCGTTTTATTTATCAGGAATCTTGAGACATTAAGCGGCTTCCTACACATCAAATACTGTAACATATTTTAGCGGTAATCTTATTTTTGCGATTTTCGCGGTGGAAGAATTTCGCTATAGTTTGATTGTGCTAATTGTAGTTTAAATACAAAGTTTTGTATGGCAAGTTTTGTCGGTGCGCTAAGTTTTCATGGCGCTAATCAGTTCTAATGAGGTTTTGCGCCAGAACTTGAGCAGGCTTAAATAAGTGTTTACAGTAATCGGTTCACGCAGAGAAGTTTCACTGGAATGTTGAAGCAGTATCTGCAGTATTTAGACGTGACATCAGAGATTGTAAATGTCAATGACATCACCATTAATATGACAGCCAACCTGAAACACGTTCTCTCTTTAAATTGTATTTTAATTACCGTCATGCTAACATATCTATATAAGCGATTGGCGTCAATTTACGGATCTTAGAGCAAATTAACAGATACATGTTCCATCCGACAGGTCCCTGGCAATTTGCTTTGATTTTTGCGGATTGTTTGGAGAGCAAACATTTTCGGAGTGGGAAAACTAATGTGTACGGTGAATCTCGGTGAATGTCACACCTATTTGTTTTTGTTACTATTTAAAGAATACTTGCAGGCTTCTCCGATAAGTTCTGGTAAAACATGTTGGAGAATAAGCCCTTTTATTACCAAATACTCTTTATAAACGATAAATAGTCGTATTTCGGCTGTAGGGATAAACAGTACTAGTCAAAACTGTTTTCCCAGTCAGGGCTTATCCGGCGCAAATTCTATGCGCAGAAATCCTCCCTTTCGAAAACCCGTTCAAGCGCTTCGGTGACCGCGACACGGTGTTGTTAACGCAGACGACGGCAATGATTGAGGACAAAGCGGAAGACAATGTAATGGAATTGCTAGACGAGGGATCCACTGTCTTCAAGGAATGTAATCAAAAGTGCAATGATTTTTTTAATACTATTGTGATGAAATAAATAATAAAAAAACAACGTGATGCTGGATATCTAGCTGTTACGTTTGCCATTTTTGGTTATCAAAACAAATTAACACCACTACACATAGCAGTGATACTCATATTTATATGTCTTTGGTAACAATTAAACAATAATTAAACAATTGTTCAATGCTGTTCGGAGGACAGCCAAAACTACCAACCCTCGGTAGGAGGAAGCAATAGAAAGTGTTTGGACTCGGGGAAGCATTTCCTCAGGGCTTCCTCCTACCTCGGGATGACAGTAGTCAAACAGTTGTATACTGTAGCCGCCTGTATGTTGAGCTGGGGAGGCGATTGATAACGAGTCCTTAATGGTCTGTGATTTTCTTCCTTCTTCTCTGGAAAAACTGAAGACCAAAATTGTTCTGCCCAAACCCCTAAGCTGTTGGGGTCGCCTTGACACCAATTATCATATGACCTTGGCTATTTATGTCTCCTTGACACCATTCCTCATATGACCATGGTGTTTGTGTCTCCTTGACACCTGTCCTCACATGTCACTGGCTGTTTGTGTCTCCTTGACACCTGTCCTCACATGCCACTGGTGTTGGTGTCTCCTTGAAACAAGTTCTTATATGACACTGGCTGTTTGTGTCTCCTTGACACCTGTCCTCACATGTCACTGGCTGTTTGTGTCTCCTTGACACCTGTCCTCACATGCTACTGGTGTTGGTGTCTCCTTGAAACCAGTCCTCATATGACCTTGACTGTTGGCGTCTCCTTGACACCAGTCCTCATATGACCTTGACTGTTGGCGTCTCCTTGACAACAGTCCTCATATGACCTTGACCGTTGGCGTCTCCTTGACACCCGTCTTTATACGACACTGGCTCTCGACGCCCGCTTTCATATTTCTCACGCTGACGACGTCTCCTTGACACCGTCCTCATATTTCCAAGGTTGTTGCAAGGTCATCAAATGCGGAAAACAGTTAATATAATCTGTTATGCAATATATTAACAATGCTTGGAAATTTTGCTAATTAATTGCAGGATCAACCATAACATCAATTGTCTCGCTGACTTAATCCACAATATCGAATAATCATAACTTTTTTCTGTGTATGTAAAACACCCTTCGTTTACTACAGGAAGCGAGACTCTCAGTAAACCTTTCCTATATAACAACAGATCTATCAAACTTGACAGGTAGATTGTTTTTTTTTGTGTTAGAAAGAAAACTGGTTTGCGTCTTATCGATTTTTTTCGTATTTGTAATGTCATTCATTATAAACTTTTATTCTGTCTTCCAAAGTAATGGGATATTATAAAGAAGAAAGTTGTTTTTCTGATAAATATTCGCTTCGTCATCATCGATTTTATTTGTGTTCGTGCATGTGATACATTTAAGGTACATGTTTTCAATGTTGATTATCGATATTAAGACAAATAGGCTTCTGATCTAGTGGAAAAAAATAAATGTAAGATAAATAACAAAGACACGAAACGCGGATCAATATTTGTCCTGTTTTAACGTAAACGGAAGTTGTTAGATTTTTTTTAGCTTTTCGAATAATGTAACAACAACAAATAATTCGCCTGGTTGCCTCACCCCCCAAAACAATTTCGGAATAAATCAACCAGCTATGGTTGTCTATGGTATCTGACAGTTTCATTGATGTTACAATCAAGTAAGAAGTCAGACGCATTGCCTTATCTTGGCGTCGCGACGTAACCCGTTGACGCCGAGGTCGTCGTCGACGTAAGAAGTCGAAACCCAGATCGAGGCCGGTCTGAAAGTTTTCAATGGTGGAAACGTAAACTCAAAAACGACTAGCCCCCTAGACTTGTCTTTGCTCTTGAAACACCAAGCGACTTTCTGGCTTCTATAAGTGAGGCGAGGCATTGTTTTATGGAATACTCACTGAAGTAAACAAAGGAGGCGGGAGGGGAGCCTTCTTTATATACTTTATTCGCATGGGTCGTTGTTGTCACAACCCGCAATGATAAGCAACTCAACACAGAGGAATGCACTTCGGTCGAGGAAGAAAGGAAACGTTGTGTTTCTGTCAAAAGTGCAGATTAAAATGAATATATCTAAAAAAAAAAAAAAAAAAAAAACCTTTGGATACCCTGAAATTTCCTCACGTGTTTTGTAGTTTCACTCACAAAGGGGGATTATCGCGGGGTGGTCGAATTTCCTCCCTGACATTTCAGTTTTCTTGCTACCGTCCACCAAAACTTACCATCATAATACAACAATCATATGAAGATATCATTCACAATGAAAAGCCGATAGAACTCTTCTCCGTGAAAATAGGCGTCCTTCAAGGGTTGATTGCTCTCTCGGACAACCTTCCTGATTGTGGGTAACTGGATCAGATTGGAACTTCTACAGCAGGCCAGAGGACAGGACAGTGGACTTCACCAAGCCGTTGGAAGACCCGGGCTTTGCAGCTTTTAGGCTGGACATTAACATCGCAAAGACAGGTGATTCTAAAGATCAACAGACGGCAAGACCCCATCCGACTACACATAGAAGACTTGAAGGAAGTTGGTAAGTGCAGAACACCCTACGACCAATCTAAATATCAACAACCCATTGTTTCCTCGATATGACATCGATCTTCAATACGAACGTGAAGTCAGTCCTCAACAGACGTCTCGGAAACATCTTCAACATCAGGTGACAAGAAGTAGTTGCTAACCAACAACTATGGGACAGGACAAGACAGGCGCCAAGAAAGACAGAGTTGAAGAATAGAACATTTGGATATACCTGTACGGGCCACACGCTTCGAAAGCCTGCTTCAAATGGCACCAGATAGGCGTTGATTTGAACCAACAAGGAAATCTGAAGGTACGCCGAACGAAACGGATTTAGCGCTGGAGTATTGACACAGAGATGAATACAGCCAGAACGACTTTGGGGGATTGGAAGCTAAAGAGGATTTCAGAGAGTCGAGACCTTTGGAGGAACATTGTGCGGCACTAATAACTATGTTCCTCAAGAATTCAAGAGGACTAAGTCTCTAGATCAGGACAGTTGTCCGACTGTTAAATCTGATTCTCAAAAAAGCGTTTACAAGATTATTGCTCCGATACTTCTCATAACTAAATCCTATCTTTATGAATGGTTCTGTATTCTTAAACGTCTTATCAACAGCCATGGTGATTTAAATCCCACCTCCCTGTGCGCGAGATGTACGTGTGTAGTGCATGTGTTTTAGGAGGATGCGACATGTTTGTGTTTGTCGGCTTTATAGTGCTACCTCCCTGAAGCATACTGCCGAAGACGTTCACAATAATACATCACCCGGACACAGTATACTGACAACGGGCAAACCACTCGTCCCATTCCTAAAATGCTGTGCGCTACCCATTTTTGTATACTCTTGTATGTGTCGGCCAATGGTAAAAATGGTCAGGAAGATGTTATTTAGAATGAAGCGAAAAGATAATATCCCTAATTTAGTCGCCTCTTACGATCATGCAGTGGTGGTAGCAGGCATTAGTTTTTACGCCCCTATACTTGCAAGACAGCTAACTTTACGTGATAGAGCGTGTACCGAGGAATGATAAAACCTGATTTTCGATTCGGGTGTTTTTATCATCTTCATCGGAGTTATTCCTTAATGAGCATTCGCGTGATATGTTACCCACAATCCCTCGTACTTAACATCGTCAAGATATATTTACAAAGGCAGTTTGACCCGAAATCAAGACATTCATTTGACATTTTCGTTATCGCGTCCTTCTTGTCTTTGAAGTAATCTGTGTGAGAATGTGTCATATTTGTTGTCTGAAGCAAACAGCTTACAAAAAACATCTATTTTACAACAGTTGTCACGAGATATATTGTTTGCATAGACTGATATGAGCAGAAAACCAAAATAATTCGGATTTCTGTGACAGTAACACTGTACTGACGATAGACTAGCAAGCATGATGATAATCCATACGGAATGAAGTCTTCGTATTTCTAATTGGGCCAGTACTAGCCTGTAATGGAATCATGCATGCTGAACAGGCAATTAATTGCTCCCACTCGATACATGTCATTTAAGGTATACATAAGGTGTATCTAAATGGCTCAGTCTCGCAGCAACCACGAGAAAACCGATTCAAGTCACGTTCATCATTCTCAACAAATCATGTAGCATAACATGTGAAGACGAAGTTTATGGATATCTGGTGTTGATCTAGTAGATAGAGGTCTTCCTGCTAGATGTCTTATGTTTTAACACAAGGAAATATTTGCAGGGTAGAAGTCTAAAAGGTATACGTATATTGCAATAACACACCAGGCCCAGTTGTTCAAAAGGTGATTAGCTTAATCACTTGATTAATGAAAATCTGATTGCTCCTTTACTTTAAATCCTTTGTGCTTACATTCTTCAAAATAAGCAGGTAGGAAGAGACAGACAAGTGGTATAGTCTCAGGAAATTTTGTCAAGTTTGTTTTACTGGAAATTATTATATCAGGATTCTAATATTGTTGTTAAACTGTGATTAGAATAATCACCTTTTGAACAACTGGGCCGAGGAGGTTACGATAATGCAATTTTCATCAATCTCAACTTACAACTATTTGACCTTATGGAGAGAGCTTATATAGACAAGGCCTGTTGCTCAATCATTTAGATGTATCAATAAAGTAATATTTGAACAACGAAGAGAAAAAAAGATACCGTTTTGTCAAATGGAGAAAGGGTACTTGCATGCATCTGCTCAGGATACCACGAGACAATGCGGAATAATTTCTCATTAATTTATTAGACAGTCTTTAATGACGTTTTGTACCAAGATGGTAGATAATTCTTAGAATTATATTAATAATATGTACTAAGCAGTGCTACTAGCATCAAATACAGTCATCTTAAAAAAATTATGATTATTGATCGTCTGAAACATAATGGAACGAAAATATATCACAGCAGGAGGTGGTCACGATAATGCCATTTTAATTTCTCTCACCTTTCCGCTAGTTGTGGGGATTGTTGTCTATAACATCAATCTACCATATACAGTATGTAAGGTTTCCTTTTGCCTTTCAGTTATGTAACCGTTAGGCGTTTCCTGTTTGTGTCACGAAAAAGGAGTGGTTTGATACTTTTTGTCACAATCGAAAATTTGATTTTTGTTTCGCCCCACCTAGAATGTTTTGACCAAATATGGTAACAGTATCTTAACAAAACATTAATTTTTCTGGTGTATTTATCAGCTGTGACAGCATTTTATTTTATTTTTTTTGTCACAAGGAGATCGGTTAAAAAATGTTGTAGATTTTCTAATAAAATCTAACATTGGAATAATCAAAGATAATATCTTTTGCAATAGATAAATAAAATAATAATGAAAAACTCGAATAAAAATGCGGTAACGACATATATGTTTAAAAGACATCTTATAAAGTTCATAAGATAACTGACGTAATTATATCAGATATATAATTGGGTAAAATCCTGGATCATAGTTGCTCCGTGAATAAATGACAACTTGGCGTGCCATAGCGATGCATGTCACATAGAACGCTTGTACGAGAAAGGCTATATAATGTTTTTCGTAAGAAGCAATTTTGTATTTCACAATAATGGCATATAAATTCCACATCAAATAACCTACCTAAGAAAAATACTTTGATTTTGATACATTTAATATACATACATATACAACATACAGAACTGTAGAGTTATGAAACACTGCCATTTTTATAACCTCATTATCTACTCGTGTTTACTAGCAGTGTAAATTGCAGATTTATTGATTGCGTTCCGCATATTTTGATGTGTTAATACCAGCGAATTCCCAAGTTGATTACGATAAAACACATAACACGTCACTATCATGAATTTTTCCAATATGTTTTTCCTTCACAATTCCCAAAAGCGATGGAATTTTGCTCGCAGAAGACCGTAGTGAAGAACCTTTCGCATGAAATGGGAGTGATTCGTAAACAAGTTTACTTTTCAGATTAGCGTTGAATACATTTACACCACATTATTTATAAAAGGGTATATAACGATATTTTGTACAGATGTGAAATCATTTATACTGTAAAATAATTAATTTTCGTGTGCGGGGATTATTTGCGAATTGCAATTAAAATGGATATACACATACACGTACTAGTACATAGCATCTATAGAGGGATTTTAGTGCATTTTCTAGTTGCGGTCAACCCACAAAATCAGGTATACACGAAACATTTGTGTTCTTAAATCCGTTAAAATATGATACTAAATAAATTTGAAGCCTAACAAGGCTGAAGACCTATATCTGTCAAAACGCATCAAAGTATAACAAAACGTTCTAAATAAACGATGACAATTAGATAAATAAAAAAATATTTCATAGCTTATAATATGGATTTTCATTCTGTAAGTCCATGAAAACTCCAGGTAATTTTTAAAACAAATTTAACCTCGGGAGGCTGTAATAGGAATGTATTGATCGAAATGTCTCTTGAATTCAGAATAAAATGTTCAGAACCGTAGTAATTTTATTTCTAATTGTCAATCGATATGTTTGCATTGAAGACTATTTTTTATTTATGATGACGATTCATTAAAATGAGACATCCCGCAAGGGTTTTATCCCACATATAACTATCGATCTCTGCATAGCTAGGACACCAATTTCATTTCAGGATTCATTTTCATTTCTGATATTGTTAAGCCCGAGAGGACAAATCATCATATTGAATCTATTAATTAATACATATTATACTTGAAATGTTCTCCCTAACTCATGAAGCATACACTAAAGTACATAATCCTGATGGGCATTATTTTGAAATGATTACTAACAGGGATTTTAGCGAGTTTCTTGACAATGAAAATATATCACAATTACGTATACGAGTACTGACAGTACTTTTGAGAGCGACGGAGTGCAAAGAAGTTGGTGCCATGAAAGAACAAAACAGAAGGAACAGACTGTCAAAAGCCGGAAGTGCATTTATACGAGTGGAATTCGTGTTATACATCTAGAAGTTTGGTTTGGTTTGGTTTATTTTGTTTAACGTCCCATTAACAGCCAGGGTCATTTAAGGACGTGCCAGGTTTGGAGATGGAGGAAAGCCGGAGTACCTGGAGAAAAACCACCGGCCTACGGTCAATACCTGGCAACTGCCTCACGTAGGTTTCGAACTCGCAACCCAGAGGTGGAGGGCTAGTGTTAAAGTGTCGGGACACCTTAACCACTCGGCCACCGCGGAAGAACAAAGATAAGATTATGTAGAGCGTTAGTAATACCAGCTTTTATACGGTTGGAGGCACGGAGAATGAAATGACAAGATGGTTGATGTTTCCCACAATATGTGACTCACACAAAGAACTTATCAGAAAGGGTACATATGAAACCGTTGAGCGTGGAGATAAACTGTCGTATATTGGAGATGACAAGAAACAGTATTAAGCAAGTTAATAATAGTTACTGCAAGGTGGCTTTGGCCTGGGCCCTAGAAGCGAAACAGAAAAGCGGGTAACCAAACACTGCGTGGAGGCGATTGGTGAGAAAGACAGAAGAAATGGGTTGGAATATCATGGGACGAGGTGCGGACATTGGCAGCAGAACGATAGAGGTGGAAGAGGTCTGTGAATACCTTGTATGCCACAGAGAACGATGTGGATACACGGCCGTACGTATAAGAGTAGCGGTGGAAGGGAGAGCACTTATATAGAACGAGAAATTATAAAATGATTCATCGTCAATGAATATCACTTTAACTTTTGGGCCCTCTCATTGGAGAGTCGGAATCGAGGTAATTAAATCTTTTTTTTTGCTTATCTGAATATGAATCTTATATACTTATTTAGTGCTTGTTTCTTAGATTAATCCTTTATTGTGCAAACTTCGTTTTCAGCTTGGCACGGCATGAAAGGTCGATCATTGGCCCCAGACCGAGACAAACCAAAGTCTATAGAATCTTTTAACCACTTTAACCCTTACTTGGTGAGGATCGGCTTCAGAGTTGGCGGCAAAGGCTGAGAACAAGTACGCAAGGACAGGCAGTATTTCACAGCCAACGGTCCATATATATGTGTATGATGTATGTGTATTGCTAGATCCCTGTGATGACACAACAAAATGAGCCTATTTATGATCTAGGCCTATCACTCATACAGATTATCGAGTCCAGATACGTGGCTTGTGGCTTTTGACGTTATTCCATTAATCGATATTAGTTTGGTTTGTTGTGTTGGAAGTGTTTTGACATATCACTATAATTTATCTTCGTATTAAATCGATTTAAAGAAAACCTTGCCAAACCCGTTGCTACTTTGAAATTAGAAACGGAATTAATCAAGGGTTGATTATGGGACCTTCCCTGTACAAACAAATTAATTTGACGCTGAGGTTAATATCAAACCTTTATTTATTAAATGACTTGATAGCATGTGTTCGAAATCACATACACTATTTCTACCGAAGCTTTAAATGATGAAACACAGTAAAAATATATGTATAGCCTTACAAAACTTATACATGTGCATGTTTAAGCTTACACTAATTCATTAAAATATGATGTCATATAAACATATATTGTACAATTATGAAGATAATGGTCATCAAAATCAAAATGTATATTATAATTTTAATTCTTTTTATATTAATGTATACAATTTTTAAAACAAGGTTGGTACAAAAAGATAAGTCTTTCATTGGAAAGTTATATACATTAGGGCTTAACATAGAAAGTTGAACACAACATGTTAGTTTGAACAAGATGTTAAAATGTGATTGAAAAGGAATACACGCTTCAATTGACAGAGAAAATATTGTTTTTCAATGTAAATGCTGCAAAGAAATATTATTCAATACTGTGCTATTTACTGATTCTGAACATGTTTTTTTTATTTCGGTACATGCGTTATGACGTCATTTAGAGAATCAACATTTGTGTTAATTGTGTCTTTAGCATCTGCTCAATTAAATCAAGTATTGAAGAACTGAAAGGACATACTGATCATCCAATAATCTTTTTATAAAGCATTCCTAAAAAAAAACATATTACTCTCCAACCGGAACTGCGTAAGTTCATCAGGAACTGTAACAACTTCAAACAGCAACTTCATTATTACTTCTTGAATTATTACCAGGTCGCCATGTCTGTAATCCGCTATTGTAAAGAGCACAACGTTCTTGTCATAAACAATGGTGTAAATGTTATTAATCCTGGAACAACTCTATTTTGACCACCAGGTAACCCTGATTCTCGAAGTGATGTTTTACTCTTTTCCCACAAGTACTTGGCTGTCCTTTCTCAAATTTGTTGGTCCATGGAATACTGCCTTAATTAGTTTTGTCAAGTTACCCTTCAGTTGTGGTACTGTGTGCTTCATTCCTTCAAAACTTCCTTGTAGGGCTATTTCCACGTGTCCTGTCTGAATTTTATTTGCAAATTCATTGCCTTTCTTTTGTATGTTTGCTGATTTCTGCAAGAGCAGTCTCAATACGTTCAATACTTTGCCATAGACCAAAATAATTGTGTGCTTTTTGTGTTTCTCTTTGTGAAAGCATATTCCATTTGTCTCTAGTGCCAGATGTTTCTTTTTCCATCCTTTTTTTTCCCTGCTCAGATATAATTGAACATTTCTCCTTATATTGCTTCCTCGACTATCTGCCTTGATGCTGCAATTCAAGATGTCAGGGTTTCCCTTATTTGGCAACCTTTCCAACCACTAAACTGTTGAAAGAAAACATGATAAACGCATCATTTGTAATTGTTGACGCATAAGGTCGTGAACCTGTCCAACATACCAAAAACTCGTTTACTCATGATGTTATGTGAAATCTCGACTTTGCTCTGTTCATGTAGTTCTTCAGAGGGGTCACTGTCCGCTCCCATCGGTATATGTTCCTTTACTGTGGTGGTTGTTAGATTGTAAAATCCACAAACAGCATTTGAGAGAGTTGCACAGATATTTCCTTTGTGATAGTACACTACCTGCCCCATTAGGAAAATTATATTGAATCTATTTCCCGTGACTTGTACACGCATTATTTTCCCATTGATCAATATAAGTAAAATTAGACTAATTTCCGATCCTCTACGATACACTGCAATACATTATCTAACAATACCCCGTAGGAGGTCATCTCAGCTACCCAATAATTTATTATTATCTGAAAGTTCACTCTCTCTGCCAATAATTTGTGAAAGAATTCCACTCTTGTACTACTGCACAAGGTCTATGAAAGAAAGATTAACTTTTTCTCGATCGGGCATGAAACATACAACATTGTGTATGTTGCTTAGGTTTATGACCAGACTTCCACTAAATATTAAAATAGCTTGTATAAACACCAGGGTGTTTGCAAGATTAGCTATAGTTTTACATGTGTTTCTTTTGAAAATGAAACATCCTTGTATTCACAAAAGCCTACCAGCTCTTCCTAATAAACCAAGCTGGTTGGTTGGTTTACAGCGAGAATAAGAAGAAATTAAAAGAACCTTTCTCAAAACAGGTAACAGGTTCGAAATTATACTTTTCTATGAATAACCACATAACATTTACAAAGGTACCCCTATACTTGAATTCTAAAAATACATTTCAGTGTTTCAAACTCACCTACCCTTTGTAACAACATACCGCTTCAGAGGGGGTAGGTACATGTGTCAATGATTTTTTTTTTGTATTTATAATCAATACTCATTTAAAATATTGATAGCATTACCTTTCAGACAAATGGATAAACAACTTGTTTTATTTTTATAATGATACTAGTTCCAGAAATGACTGAAGTTTTTTTTTTGAAAGGAAATAAATTTTGCCATTAACTTGCTTTGCTAATATTGAGCAATGTATGGGTGAAATACACAGATAGTATGTCCTTGGATTGTAAAAGTGCAAGGTAACCTGGGGTCCATTACGGGTACAGTATACATTTCAATGGAATCTTACATAACAACGGTTTTCAGTTTCATTACACAAAGCAATACCTTACCAGCAAAACCTGTTTGGAAGGCAGTATAGTGTCTGCTGTCATGCATGACGGTGTTACAATGTGATTCACCGAATGCGTCATCTCGGTAGCCATGTGCATATACGGCAAGGTGTGATTACCGTAGTCGCTCCGTAAGAAGCCATGTGTTTACAGGTAAAATAAATCTGAACGGAGATTTTTTGTCAGAAGTGTGGTCATGAACCTTAACATTTGATGTCTACGGGAAACCCCTCCACCTAACACTTTTCCTTCACATGCCCTTTGAACATCGCCAAGTATCTCCTTAAACTATTCTGAAATCGTTGTTATGTTATACTTTATTTAACATGTTCCTTAAGCCTAAAAAGAACACTTCCTTGTTGGCGTCGCTCAACAGAAATGCTTGGTACGTCTTTCTTTTCTCCTGGTTTTAACTCCATAAAGGCAGATACACATGTATTTGTCTTTCCAATAAGTATCGTTCCTGTCTGTTTTTGTCCTACCACTACCTTTTCAGATACACGGTATTGTCAACTGTTGCCTATTTGTCAACACATTAGCTGTTTAAGTTGCAAACTTCAGAAGAGAACTTATGATTGGAGAAACATTTCTCAAAGCATCATTCAGCGTTGTTAGCTCAATTACATGTTGTCTTAAGGGGCATCTAAACAGCAAATCCAGCCAAAACAGTTCATATTTTACAAGGCTATACATCCCTACTAGGGTGTTAAGTAATAGAAATAACTTGATAAAATTTTGATATGTATCATGTCAAACTGTGGGCCTTGCTGTTGACATTCAATTTGTTCAGTAGTTCGTAAATTTCAACAAAACATGAGAAAAATGCATGTTTCAGGGGGACATAATTAACTCATTTGTATCTCATTTATTGTGCAAAACAGTCATGTCGTTTGGCTCACAAGGGTCTAAAGCACAAAACAGGAGCATTGGTTTGACTAGATTGGACTTTATGATATGTATTAACACTGATTTTATTTAGACCTTGAAATGCAAATGGCGGTTGTGAATAAAATCAGACAATTATGGCATATAAGAAGGTATTTTAAACGTCAAAAACGCTCATATTAGATACTATAGAGAACTCTAGACATGGCAGGAAGACTGTTTTTATTAAAAAATGTTCATCCGTTGAGTTTGGGGTAAAAGATATATATTTCTGAAAAAAGGCCCAAAACTCACCAGTTTGACAATTTGTCTTAAAATGGTCATTCTTACTATAATCAGATGTCTTAAATGTATTATATAGGAGCATTTTTAATGGCTGAAATGCCTCCCTTTATGCCATATTTGTGTAATATCATCCACAGCCGCCATTTGCATTTCAAGGTCAAAACTAAATATGTGTTTATACCTACATAAAGTCAAATCCGGTCAAACAAATGCTCCTACCCTGTGCTATAGACACCTGTGAGCATAACATCTGGGCTATTTTTCAGGTTTGGTTATTTTTGTGGCTTAGAATTATTCCATGTTACAACTTACCACAAAGTAACTCTATAGAAGAAATTGTTAGCATCTACATCAAATTGTTTGTGATTTTAAGACACTACATGTCCAAACAAACATTTTGGTATATTACATGACTATTTTTGTGCAATTTTTAAGCTATTTATTCGTGTTTGAAATTCAACATTATTCTGCTATATAGATGACCCTTAATACGAGTGCACATGAGCTAGTAGCATCATCAAATAGGCTCACCTCTCCAATATGAAAAGAAGACAATCAGTTTCATTTTCAGAATCACTTAAGTCACTTCTTAAAATTGTCAGGATGTTCGCTGATAATTAGTTTCCCGATATTCTCTGGAAGTTTGGTACTATTTTTTCCTCGCGTAATGTCTCAGTCTTCTATTACAATAACTTTCTGCCATTGCCTTCATGTTATTTCATCAATTTAGGATATTTCTTTCCCTTTGTCGTCAGCACGCCATTGTTTCCTTTTAAGTAATATTTCCATTCTCTAGTTTTATTGCTTTTGTTTTCCACTATTGTGCTTCTGAATACTAATGATGGGGTTGGCTTCATTGCCGCTGATCAGTAACAGTTATTTCCCTTTGATTACCTTACGATCTTCAACGTTTATCATAATGTCCATTGTAGAATTATTAACTAACGAGCTTATCAGAATAAAGAAACCAGCAGAGTCCATATTGGCTAGTTTGTACGTTGATAACCAAGGGTTAAGAATCATCTATATAGGAAAATGATTTTGAATTTCAAACACGAATAAATATCTACAAGTTTGCACTAAAATAGTCATGTAATATACCAAAATGTTTGTGAGGACATGTAGTTTTTCAAAATTATTGATAATTTACTGTAGATGCTAACAGTTGCTTCTCAGTTACTTTGTGGTAAGATGTTTCATGGAATAATTCCAGGTCACAAAAATAATCCAACCTGAAAAATAGCCACGTTGTTATGCTCACGAGTGTCTATAGTACACGATAGAAACATTTGTTTGACCGGATTTGACTTTATATACGTATTATCACTTATTTTGTTTTGACCTTGTAATACAAATAGTACACATATATGGCATAAAAGGAGGCATTTCAATTAAAAAAAATGCTCCTATATCATACGTTTAAAATTATCTGAATATAGTAAGAAGGACGTTTTAAATACAAATTGCTGAACTGGTGATTTTGGAACCTTTTTCAGGAATATGCATCTTTTACCCAAAACTCGGTTGAACCTTTTCTTCTTCTAAAACAGTCTTCTTGCCATGTCTAGAGTCCAAGCATGCAATAGGAGCATTTGGAAAAACTTCCTTATATGCCATATTTGTGCGACATTATTCACAATATAATCAGTGTTTATACATACCTGTATTTTAAAGCCAAATTTGGTCGAACCAATGTTCCTGCTGTGTGCTGAAGACACTTGTGAGCTAAAAGGCATGACTATTTTGTGCAAAATAAATGATACAAATAGTTCTCCCTGAAGCGTGCATTTTTCGCTTGTTTTGTTGAAAGGTGGGGTCAACAAATGGCCCCCACTTCAATTTCTTTTATTTTCTAACCATTTGTTGATGTATGAAAAATTGAACCTTAACCACATATATAATTAGTCATTATTTCTACTGATAGTCGAAGTGGATCTCCCTGAATAACACAAAGTTGAATGAGGGGTTACCCTTACAAAATGGTTGATAATTTTCACAGGCTAATGTAGATTTCAAAATCATTATTACAGTTTACAGTGTAAAATTTTACTCTTTACTATTGATACCAAATATTTCGTATTGACATACACGTGGTAAGCGTAGTGAAATAAGAAAAAAACATGCAAAATTTTAACAAAATTTAAATGTAGCCAACATTATCAACTTGAATTAGTATAGTTGTAATTATAGCCTATATCTGATACTTTAAAAACTTTCCACACATATATACTTTCTAAAGAATCAATTTTTGGAAATTTCATGACCGGTAACTACATTTTAAGCATATCTAAAATGTCCAATGCACAATTTCCCATAATCTTGAAGATTTGATTATCATGGATTTTTATCTTAAATACCGATATATTAATATGAGTTTTGCACCGTTCTAATACGGGGATATCGATTGAGGGTAGTCGATGATGGAGAAGTAGAAATGTCCATTAGCTGTCGGGTATGAGGCACTCGTCACATCTCGACAGATTCCGTACCTACATGTACTTCTGAAGGGTGCCGGAATCAGCCGAAGTTAGTCGAATGGGATACGAGAGTAAACTTTGTTTTATAAGGGGTCATCGCTCAACTAAATCAGCCAATCACCTATTGTTTCACTACTAAAAATAGAATGACGTAGGATTCCAGGTGTATAAATGCGGAAATTCCCCAGGTGGGAGTTCACTAGTGGACTATAAATATCAGGGCTAGTGTCTTTCGAGTACCTGTGTGCTCTTATTTGCCATCAAACCTATACAATAGCATCATTTATCAGGTAGCGAAAACATAAAACTTTTTAAAGTAATATAGCATCCTTCTCTAAAAGTACTGAACCGGTACTGAACAGCTTCAGACCTGCCAACTACTACTATTTTATAGTAATCTTTACTATTTTGTTGTGGTCGTTACTCTTTTTTCTCTCGAAATAGTAGCAAATTACTCTTTTTGATGCAATAGATTTGGCAAGAATTGTTAAGAATTACTCTTTTTTTGCTCAAAAATGGGCCAAATTACTATTTTTGAATTTGAAAGGTTGGCAGGTCTGCAGCTTTACAATATAAAGAAAATACTTCAATTGTGCGACATGCCGATTAATAGTAAATTATTCATTAAAATATCGACGCATTTCGTCGGTAATTTAGATTTCAAAACATATAAGATACACGTTTTACACGCATGTGGTACTCCATACAAAATTATGTGAAATATACCCAGATATAGTTATTAATAGCGACGCAAATTTATGTTTGGCTAGAATATATAATGGCGTGATTTACATAACAGGTCTATCATCTATATCATATTTATTCTATCTAAACGTTGTACATAACCACTCATTTCTTACTGTGCTATGGACCGACATTCGTAACTACTCGGCCCTTATAGATGACCGTAGAGCATCGGCCGAGGTACTCTGAGTGAGGGACCGAGGCTAAATCTCGTTTGATCACCACATATTATACTTGCTCGAGTTAATATTGTGAAAGCGCATACCCCTCTTGTGAGAACGATTGTGTATCCCATGCTGATAATTCTAAACAATTTTAAATTATTTCCAATGTCATATCAATAAATGAAGCTCAAAATGTGATTTCCTTATATAAACTAAAATAAATGTTACCCCCTCCCATTTAATTCTACATTACAATGTATTTGAGCCTTGAGTCAATTTGATACCTTCATGTCCGCCCCATCAGGCCCTCTGGGTTGGGGATCACAATATTCACAATTTTGGCTGATATCTGGTCATGGAAGGTTTCTGCACACTTTCATTTAACTAGGTTAATACATTAACCTGGGAGAAAAAGTCGAAAATGTAAATTGCACGACGGACGGCGCACAACCCACGACGACGGGCAAAAAGGAGATTAGAACAGATCCCTCGAGACTTAGGTGTGTGCATTCGATGTCAATATTACAGTCTACAATCAAACCTGTGTATAAAGACCCAAGGGAAAAGGAAGCAATATCCTTTATAGAGAGGTATCCTTTATATAGAGGATTACTTTACAGAGAGGTATCCTTTATAGAGAGCTATCCTTTATATAGAGGATTACTTTATAGAGAGGTATCCTTTATATAGAGGTATCCTTTATAGAGAGGATTACTTTATAGAGAGGTATCTTTTATATAGAGGTATCCTTTATATAGAGGTATCCTTTATAGAGAGGTATCCTTTATAGAGAGGATTACTTTATAGAGAGGATTACTTTATAGAGAGGTATCCTTTATAGAGAGGATTACTTTATATAGAGGATTACTTTATAGAGAGGTATCTTTTATATAGAGGTATCCTTTATATAGAGGTATCCTTTATAGAGAGGTATCCTTTATAGAGAGGATTACTTTATAGAGAGGATTACTTTATAGAGAGGTATCCTTTATAGAGAGGATTACTTTATATAGAGGATTACTTTATAGAGAGGTATCCTTTATATAGAGGATTACTTTATAGAGAAGTATCCTTTATATAGAGCATTACTTTATAGAGAGGTATCCTTTATATACAGGATTACTTTATATAGATAATTACTTTATATAGAGGTATCCTTTATAGAGAGGTATCCTTTATATAGAGGATTACTTTATAGAGAGGTATCCTTTATATAGAGGATTACTTTATAGAGAGGATTACTTTATAGAGAGGATTACTTTATAGAGAGGATTACTTTATAGAGAGGATTACTTTATATAGAGGATTACTTTATAGAGAGGTATCCTTTATAGAGAGGATTATTTTATAGAGAGGTATCCTTTATATAGAGGTATCCTTTATATAGAGGTATCCTTTATAGAGGTGTATCCTTTATAGAGAGGTATCCTTTATATAGAGGATTAATTTATATAGAGGATTACTTTATATAGAGGATTACTTTATATAGAGGATTACTTTATATAGAGGATTACTTTATACAGAGGATTACTTTATAGAGAGGTATCCTTTATATAGAGGATTACTTTATATAGAGGTATCCTTTATATAGAGGATTACTTTGTTTAACGAGTTATATCCTTTATAAAGAAAGAACCTAGCGTGAATCATGTTTGATTATAGTATACATTATTATATATAGATTTGTTATATTTAAATAGCGACAAATTCATAATAAACATGGCAGACAGATCCCTAATCTTTATTACTTTTCTAGATTAACATGTGTTACAAAAGATCAATATTACAAAACAGTATACATGACAATCGGGGTGATACTGTAAATAACTTATATTTCGCGTGGGATTTATTTTCGTGTTAAGACGCGAGGAGAGTCAATCGTGAATTCAAATCCTTCGTCACCATGTTTACGAAAATAAGACCTTTGGATGACGGCAAAACTATCGGTTACCGATACAGGAATCTTGCAGAGTCAATGACTATGATATCTTATCATTCGCGAAGTAAAAGTAATTTCTAGTTCAATTCATGCGAAATCATATATTCGCGAATATATCTGAATAGATAAGTTTGCGAAAAAAAAGCGAAATGTAAGTGATTTACAGTTGATTAGTATTACATAATGATTACAGTATAGCTTACACATAACCTGAATCAATGCTTATATCTCACTGTAGATATGAGTTATACAGTCATTGCCTTTTGACGAGGTCGAGGCATTATTTTATTAACCTTGAAAGAAATATGAACCAATTAATGAAATACATTGTATGTAATAAAAAGGGAGAGAAACATGAATGCGGGATTTGCTGTTTCCATCTAGCTGTAGATATATATTTAAATGTCATATTAATCTAAGATAATAGAAGTACAAAACATGTAAATGCTACAGGGACAGTTTACGAATGTAATTCTCCATACATCACATCCAATGTTGTAGCTTTGAACGTTAAGATGAACAAAAGAGAACTTCTTCCAGTTGAAATTTTGAATGCTCAGAGCCGGAAGAATAAATGCTTATAATTTGGACGAAGTGGTCAAGGAATTAACTATAGGTTACCGTAATGAAGAAACAAAACCAAAATACATAAACATGATAGCAGTGACATATTGATTTTACAGAAAACTAACAAAAAGTAATTGGTACAAAAATGTAAAAACTATTTGCTCGAGTGAGGTTTCTTGTATGCAATATTTTCAGAGTGAGGACAAAGCAAAATATTAATACCACAATACACATGTATTTAACACCATCATAATATGAACACATTGCAGCCAGTACTTCAAATAAACCAAGCGAGAGTTTACAGGTGTTACTACATGAAAAATCATAGAATAGGCACCCCGACACAGCTACACTCCCTTACACATTCATGTACACACACATTTCATATGAGTGTATCCTAACGCGCTCAAACAATAATTCAGAAAATATTCAATAAGACTTTGTAATAACAGTAAGAGTATAATTATATTCGAAGCACATCTTAAGCTTCGTAACATTGTATTTCGTGCTACATGAATTCATGGGCACAAGGTGTAAATTATCATTTAAAGAATTGACGAATAAAGGAATTATATTATGCTGCTGTAACATTCGAATGGTATAACTCTACCTGAAATGGAGGTGAGGTAAGGAAAGATAGAAATGTAAGTACTACCGAAGGCACAATATTTTATGTACAGTGCAATCTTTCCAAACCGGATTCTGTCCAATCCGGATATTTGCCAAAACCGGCCAAATAATTTCGTCCCAAAATATCCCTTCTTTATTCATAGTTAATAAACTCTGCATATTCCAGACGCTGTTTATTCTCACCGGGTGATACCGGCAGTTACGAATCCGACGGGGAGTATATACAAATCCGACGGGGAGTATCTACCCGAAGGGCGTAAGGACATGGCTGGGGTATGTTTTGTAGTGATACATGGCATTTTAACATACTATCGGGAATATGATGATACCCACGGAATTCTACGCTATTTCCTTTATACATATCAGTAATTCGTTAATCTCATAAACTTACCGTGTTTGGTTGATGCTCAATATTATCCGGCTACCCTACTGTCAAACAACGAATTTGCTATGATTTTTGTCAAAAATACCCAATAATCGCGATCAAAACACGATGGACAGAGTTTTGGCATTAACCATTGCCTACAATAAACTATCAGTAATCAACAACTTGTTTTGATTACAGCTATAAAGTACCTTAATTAGCAAATTATAATGGCACCCACATTTCCGACGTAGTAACCTCAAGAATTAGTGAGGTGTTATCTTAACCTTCCAATTTTTCAATTCTAGGAAAACGAACCAGAGGTCCTAGGCTATGATGTTCCAGTTCATCAACTTTCAGACGGAGATCCTGATTTTCTCTATGAATTTACACGTGAAAAGGAGCCACCGCTTTCATGACAATATAACTGGTGTCGTCCGACAGTGTAGCCTTGTTAACTAAAGCCACGCGGGTAATATCATGACAGACAGACAGACAGACAGACAGACAGACAGACAGAGCAACACAAGGCTGAGGAACATTGGTAACATTTGTAACGGCATAGACATCGGCATAGCCATATTAGCAGGCTTGGTTTGGTTTGGTTTATTTTGTTTAACGTCCTATTAACATCTAAGGTCATTTAAGGACGGCCTCCCGTGCGTGCGAAATGTATGCGTGTGATGAGTGCGTATGTGTGTTTTGGGAGGCTGTGGTATGTTTGTGTTAAGTCTCCTTGTGATAGGCCGGATCTTTTGCCGATTTAGAGTGCTACCTCACTGAAGCATACTGCCGAAGACACCCAGCAGCACACCCCACCCGGTCACATTATACTGACAACGGGCGAACCAGTCGTCCCACTCCTAATTTGCTGAGCGCTAAGCAGGAGCAGCAACTACAATTTTTAAAGACTCTGGTATGTCTCGGCCAGGGGACAGAACCCAAAGCCTTCCTCACAGGGGCAAACGCTCAACTAAGGCCAAAAGTAGGCATCATAGCACCAGAGTTAGGAAAACTAGAAGAAACAGGAGGAAGGTGTCTCGAAGACACTCGAAGTCCTGATGGCTGGGAAAAGTGCACCTTTTGGGAAATACTCACGGACAAATCAACAAAAGACATTGGTAAATTGTTGTTTAAAATCTATATTACAAGCTTCAATGTCAACTTCGGAAAACAAGGCACGTTGTCATTAAAATTCAAAATGATTTTGTCCTTTTTCAAATGAGACCAAATTATACTCGTATTTCGTACAACTGTAATTAATGTACTTGTGCAAAGCATTCAAAGCATACTACACTATACAGCAGTTATAAATTGTATCAATACCCTTCGTGCTTTAACATACACAGCAGACATTGTTTGACATAAAAGGCAGTTATCTGCCTATATACTTTGCATTCAAACTGGACAGTTAGCCTTTGATAGACTACCTCGCCCAGTTTTATCAACATTCTCTAGCATTATTTCTTATAAGTAAAAAATACAGAAATTACTTAGCTAAGATATTAATCAATTAATGTTTAACTTGGTTGAGTATGAGTTAAGGGCTTTAATGAGTTTAGGAAAGCTAGTGAAACCGGGCCAGACCGATGTTATTGAAACCAGAGGAGGTGAGCAAAAGCAGTTCTTACACGTTAATTCTGGCTTAAAATGCTACAATTTGTCGTATGTGGATGTATGTGGAAAGCCCACGCGGCCCGTAGCTTATTTGGGTTTTCATACCCATGAGAGACTAACGCAGTTTCGAATTTGTCGTCATTGCAGGATACAGCGGGCGAGATGTGAATTCCCGAATGATTAATCGGCTTAACACCAAGTTTATAAGCAACAATTGCTAGAAAAACATCATCAAACTTAAACTGTTTTGTAAACGGAATAGCAATTTTCAGTCTTTTAGCGAAGTCCATTGACATGATTACCGCCCCTCCGCTGACAAAATTTGGGTACTTTTCGAAAGAATAATTTCCAATGGACATAAACCATTTATCTTCTGGGCACCTCTGTGGTTCCGGAAACCCTACCTTACCAACAAAGAGAGACCGATAGATCTCGTGTGGCAATCCATGTAGGTAATCTAGAATGTGATCAGTTGCAACATAAAGATCGTCATCCGCAAGCATTACGAACTTGGCTGTAGGGCAATATTTGACACACCAGTTGATGCCTCCTGTTGTTTTGTATGCACTGTGGTAGTAATCATCAACATAAGTCATTTCTAGGATATCATGATGCATCTCTTCCTCATGTGAAAGACGGTCATATATTGTTTCATTCATTGTTTTTGCAAGCAAAAACACATGTCTGATTATATCGTATTCAAAGTACAGCTTATTAGCCCATGTTTCTCGAATCACTTGTCGTTGATCGAAGTTTCCAGGTGCTGATTTGACCATAAACAATAGAAATATATTTTCCGTTGAATCACAAATATTTTCAATCGGCTTCTTGTACGAAAATGGAAACTCATTGATAGGATCAACATCTGCCGTACCCTTGTTGGTAATATCTTCCTCTAATTTCTTGAAGTCGATGTCCAAAGGGTAATGAAACAGTCGGAAAGGAAGCAATTTCCTTATTGAATGTTCTTGCAAGAAATTAAGACAGTAAATATTCCTTCGATTTTCCTCAGCAGTAAACCGAATATAAAAAAGATATACAACAAACAATATAACCAGCACTCTCCAATATCTAACATGTCGGAATCGCATGACGATATTTAACTGTATGGCCGCTTGAAATACAATTCTTTTTGTTACTCTGCAAAGAACAGCGATCACACTGCTAGTAAAAACTTCTTAAAGACACGTAAGTCTTGATAATGAATACTGTCGGTAAACAATGGAAAATGAAAATGCATCGCTCTTCTATTTTCCTTTTTTTTCTTTGTCAATCAAATACGTCCATGTCCCTTCAATCATTCTGTTTCTCAAGCGTCATAGAGAACTATAGTCGACGGAGTCTTTCGAGTTATTACTGACTAAATGACGTATCGCGAGGAGTTCAGAAAGGTTTTAATAGGCCGAATACTTTCCTCGTTACGAATGGTTAATTCTCAGCAACCAATGAGCCTGAAATAAAGCAAGGAAAAGACAATTATTAATAAACGTTAGTAACGATATATCATATTTTAAAAAAGCTTGATATCGCTTCAAAAATGATAAAAATTCAAATGTAGTAAAGCACTGGAACACTTCCATGACTCAATATGAGTCACACCGCTTCCTGCCAGAAACGCCATGATGAAAATGGCATTTGTCACATATTCTATAACGGTCCTGTACGGCAGTATCACAAATCCATTGCATCATATGTAGTTTACCACGAAGCATTTTTTCAAATTGTTAGATTGTCAACCGGAACAAATTTCGTGCATATATAAATTCACTTCTAGCCGTAATTTGCGTACGACTCCGTAAATATTGTAGTTGAAAATTCAGCTTGAGTAGTTTGATTTTACAAAAAAAAAAAAAAAGAAAAAACATGGTGTGAACTTATTCGTTGAAAACATAGAGACCCGTAGATATTTGGTAGTTGCTAGACAGCTCAATTTTAAGATTGTTAATTCAATGTGTAAGATTTTGATTGGGACCAGAGGAGCTTGTAGGGGAGGATGCGTTAAGGTGTACCGTTCAATGATTGGGTATGTACACACGACCGGAGAAATGATTAGGTTTGTGTGGATGGGTGTAAACACGTAGTATCTCTAATTTTTCATCATTCATTCATGAAACGATAAAATCATCTCGCGATTTAGGTGTCATTTATTGTCTAATAAATCACTTGCCTATCTAGTAAGTCTGTATTGTGATAATGACATCTAAATATAATTATTATATCAATAATGCAATTTCAGTCAGACGCCCGAGCAATCTATTATTGCTATATATTCTCTACATCGTCACATCACTTATCAGGTAAGCAAATGAAAAAAATATGAAATGTCATTTAACACAGGCGAGAAGTAAACATATCCACGTGTTTTCAGATGGCGTCCCAGTGGTCACCCTATATAAATCTATACCAATAGCCATTTACATATTTCGTAATCGGAAGGTGTAAAAAAAAAAAGAGAGAACAATGTCGAACGAAGCAACACACTTCACAACTTTTACATAGGGTACTGGAATAAGATAAACTTTTATTTTTAGTTTGGTTTCTTTTTGTTTAACTTCCTATTAACAGCCAGGGTCATTTAAGGACGTGCCAGGTTTGGAAGTGGAGGAAAGGCGGAGTACCCGGATTAAAACACCGGCCTACGGTCATTACCAGGCAACTGCCCAACGTGGGATTCGAATTCTTGACCCAGAGGTGGAGGGTGAGTGATAAAATGTCGGGACAGACACCTTGACCACTCGGCCCTCGCGACCCCATGAAACAAATAAACCTCTAAATGTATAGTCAGGGAGAGGAATTTGAGAAACAAAAACCAGCAGTTATTCATGCTGAAAAAGACACGACGCTAGGGCACAATGCAGATGATTGTCAAATTCTATATCATTCCGCAATTATCGATAAGAACTGCAAAGTAATTGCATTATAGTAGTTGGTAATATCTACACTTTCGAAACATACCGAATCTTCTATAACATAATCTTATACATTATATGTACCTTCTGAATATTGATTCTTTATATGAATATACCAAGCGAACCACTATGAACAGGTCTCGCACAAACCTCAAGTGGGGTATATAACCCCAACTGACGTATATTACCTCAACTGGAGTATACACATATACCCCTATTGGTGTTATTACAAGGTTATTTCCGTACAGTATACAAAGCGTGCATAATCGAGACACTAGGCCCCTTTCGCATGAAAGGCCTTGTCACCTTTTCCCGCCGAACATGCTGCACGTTTTACAGAATTGTGAACTTTGTCTCGAAAATCATGTTTAAGTTGTAAAATTACCTGCATTTTCACCAATACACGTCAATAAAAGCCCTGGAAACTCCATTTGTCGTTCATTTCTGGTCCCGAAACACCACACATCGACAGTTTCAACCAAGTAAGTGTAAAACAAAAACGGGCTGTTACGTCCGGGTATGTAATTTCATCTTAAAAGTATGGTCGCCTATAACTGACGTATCACATGTGAATTATATCACGTAAACAAAGTACTTAAAAATTATTTTCTGAAATCAGACACACACTTCTATCAATTATTCTAAATAAGTAAACCATATTATGACAGTGAATAATAAGAATAGAAAACAAAAAAAATATATACAAATATATTTATTCACCTGAAAGACTTTTGACAATATTACACAAAAATAATTGATATATTGCAAGACATGACTAGGCAGGTTCTACAAATTAACAACATTAAAAAAACCACTGAAGACAAAAAACGTTCTTGTGGAGATACTTGTCCATTAACTACATTTAAAAACATAAAGCCCTACTTTAATATTTTTTTCAGCAGGATGAAACCAAAATGTAGCTGTAGAAAACATACGGAATTCGTTCCTCAGGACGACGATTCTAACAAAATCTTTAAAATCTCTGCCAACAAATTTCGAAAATGTGTTGTTCGGGCATTGATTACGGAACAATGTCTGTGTAAAACTCAACATATTTGTGTATGTTGTGTGCAAAACATTCTGAGTTACACTTTGTAAAACCCATCAATGAAAACGATTACATTTATCATCAGGTGCATTTAACCAAAGTGGTGGAAATGATTGAAAACAATGTTGTGCCGGAGAATGACATGATTAAATTAATTAACACAGTTGCACAGTTCCTCAGCTCCAAGGTTGTTTTGGACGCCTCATTATCAAAAGAACAGTATAAAGACGATAGTTTCTTGAAAAAACTATGATCCCGAAACATGGCTTTTGAAGCAGAACAAAAAACGATGTTGAAGAGAGGTAATGTTCGGTAACCAACGCTCACATATATATCAACACAATGATTAGAAATAAAAAAAAAATGGTAGTTTTAAGTACCGGCAAATTTTGTTTTAGTAAAAGTTAGAAAACACGATGTGTGGTCCTTGCTGTTTACTGTAGGAAAGCACCCAAATTGCATACCCGGACTTGATAGCCCGCTTTTGTTTTACACTTACTTGATCGTCAGTAACTTCCGGCTTAACATGCTCGGCATTATATGGTTTAAGCTTGACTGGTAAATGACGGTGTTTTAAAAAAATGACATGTTATATAGGCCTAGTACTAGAACGCACGCAGCACAAATAAATAAGAACGGTATCGCTAAGTGTTTTGCGATACATTTAAAGTAAATATTACAATGGATGCAATTTAGAATTAATCATCATGTCTTAGCTACAAACACTTATTTGAAATCAACATGGATTAGAAATAACAGAGCAGAAAATATTATAATACTAAATATGAAGCACTATATTTATTGTCAAAAGTGTTTAGGTAAAGCTCTTTACTTACCCACTCCAATTAGTAACCTTAAAACTTCATATAACATCGAAAGATACTTAGTAAAAAAATGTGACAAGGAAGCTACTTTTATTGAGAATTTCAGTGCTTACCATTCAGCTTTTAGAAAATAAATATAACCATTACAATAAGGTAGTGTCTTTCATTATGAAATAGATTTCAATCTACCAACGTAATTAATTTATATATTTTTTCAATTTGCTTGTGTTTTTGTTGGACTCGTTTCTTTTCCATTAAATGTTTTATTAGCAATAGTCAGTTATTTTTTTGTCATCCTTTCAGAAATTGCCTTTGCTTTCGTCGGAAATCTCATTCCTTCTTCTCTTCTTCCTTTTATGTTTCCTTTCTCTCTTATCTTTGTATTTCCTTTTCTAAATCAGCTTCTACTTTTTATCCAAACTATCCCCCAATCCCATTTTTCAATTGGCTCCAGTCAATATATTCATTGGTTGATTGTTTTCAACTCTACTACTGTAAACTATACTGCCCAATAATTAAGAATGTAATAGTAGATTATTAGTAGATTTAAAATACACCAAAAATGTATGAGTATTCATAAAAATTGATTACATGTACGTAATTAAGAGAGTATTGATGTATATGTTTGTCTGGAACTAATAATAAAAAAAAACATGCTCGGCGGACAATGGTGACAAGTCCTTTCATGCGAAACGGGCCTAGTGTCTCGATTATGCACGCTTTGTATACTGTACGGAAATAACCTTGTAATAGCACCAATTGGGGTATATGTGTATACTCCAGTTGAGGTAATATACGTCAGTTGGGGTTATATACCCCACTTGAGGTTTGTGCGAGACCTGATGAATATAGCATGAAAACATTGTTTCACTTGCTGATTTCCTACACAATACTTCACTTAAATAATGTTACGCCAGAGAAAATAGTCCCAGTGTTATTTTGTAAATTGTGTTTTCTTTGCAATCTATTTACATAAATCTAATTTAACATGAATTATTGTATTTGATGTTTTTTGTTTTAAATAAAAATATTAAAATAGCCATCTCTTCGTTTTATTCCAATATAAATATATGAATTGAATTGATTGGTTTTTTTTTCATTTTCATTGCGGCTATGAACAGCAGTAGCTATCTAAAAATCCTCCGAGGCGTGCATCAAAATAGATATGTAGCGTGGAAATATATTTCACGCTTATGTTTATTAAATTAGAAATGTAGGTTAATTGTATTATTGTTTAGGGTAATATAGTAGTGGGCTATGTATATGTATTACATAGGGTGTGTATAGGGTCTATATATGTATGTGTATATACGGGGCAGCAGGGAGCTAGTTTTCCTTATAAGGAGTTGTTTACGTTCTGTAGCATCATGGAGCTGTGTATTAGGGCCCAACTTGATTGACAGGTTGCATAAGGCCCTAGCAAATTAAGTAACAGGTTCCTATTTATAACTAGTGTTTGACCAATCAGAGAGAGTGAGGAGCGAGCTGTAAGTAGGTCGGAGGAGCGAGAGGAGCAGGTCTTAACCAATCAGCGCGAGTGAGGAGCGACAGAGGAGCCAAATCTAGGTCGGAGGAGCAGATGTTAGCCAATGAAAATGCAGTATGAAAGTGATCTATAAGGGGTGAAAGTGACGAAAACAAGGAGATAAAGTTTTACTTTGGGAAATACTCCACGCAACTTGTGATAAGATATTGATACTTGGATTTAACTTACACTTTTATGGGATTTACTAAGTATGTTATTCTCACTATGGAATACATAATACTACTGGAAGTTATCACCCGTGGATATTATGTGAAACAGTGTATATTCGATGCGAAGTGTGTACATGTGTACGTCTGAATGGGATTTATGTGAACCTAATGTATGATATGTTGAACTTCATAGATGTGTAAATAAAATTATGTGAACTTTAGTCTGGTGTCATAGTTGTCCCTGCCGTAGTCAGCTTCCATCTCGAACTTTTATTAATAGCGTCTCGTGTATACCCGAGCGGAACGCTACAGATATTGCTTTTCATGGACGCAAAGAAAATGAAAAAGAAATTACACGTTCCTCGGATGATATGGTAATACATAATATTCATAGCCGCAATACAAATTATGTTCATGTTTTTCAAATAAGCTATCTTGCTTGAGAATCATATTTTACACCAAAATTGATAATTTTGTATATATTGTAAGGAAATGGGTTGGTATAAGATATATGAGTAATATTAGCTTTCGCCTAGGCTTATACGAATCACTAACAGGTATCCGACGTAGCAGAACTTAGGTAAAAGTTACCCTTACACTGTAACCGAGTAAACAACACACATTGAGGGAGATTGGGAAGAGGTGTGATCCAGCGGTGGACGGCATGTCGGCGACCGCCATATAGGTAGAGGCGGGGTAGGGGAAAGGAGGTGGTTTTATAAGGGTTACTCGTTGTTGCACATATTTCAATGATAATACGCATGAAAGGTATAGCAAAACAAAGAGTTGTAAAATTGACTGTACAAGGTATTGAAGAATTTACAGAAATGTTTAAGGGAGAGAATGGAGACCGCTCAGGGAGAAAGGAGTAACACCGCTAAGGATGAAAGGAATAACACCGCTAAGGATGAAAGGAGTAACACCGCTTAGGGAGAAAGGAGTAACACCGCTCAGGGAGAAAGGAGTAACACCGCTCAGGGAGAAAGGAATAACACCGCTCAGGGAGAAAGGAATAACACCGCTAAGGATGAAAGGAATAACACCGCTAAGGATGAAAGGAATAACACCGCTCAGGGAGAAAGGAATAACACCGCTAAGGATGAAAGGAGTAACACCGCTAAGGATGAAAGGAGTAACACCGCTAAGGATGAAAGGAGTAACACCGCTCAGGGAGAAAGGAGTAACACCGCTAAGGATGAAAGGAGTAACACCGCTCAGGGAGAAAGGAATAACACCGCTCAGGGAGAAAGGAATAACACCGCTAAGGATGAAAGGAGTAACACCGCTAAGGATGAAAGGAGTAACACCGCTCAGGGAGAAAGGAATAACACCGCTTAGGGAGAAAGGAATAACACCGCTAAGGATGAAAGGAATAACACCGCTCAGGGAGAAAGGAGTAACACCGCTCAGGGAGAAAGGAATAACACCGCTAAGGATGAAAGGAGTAACACCGCTAAGGATGAAAGGAGTAACACCGCTAAGGGAGAAAGGAATAACACCGCTAAGGATGAAAGGAGTAACACCGCTAAGGATCAAAGGAGTAACACCGCTAAGGATGAAAGGAGTAACACCGCTAAGGATGAAAGGAGTAACACCGCTAAGGATGAAAGGAGTAACACCGCTTAGGGTGAAAGGAGTAACACCGCTTAGGGAGAAAGGAATAACACCGCTCAGGGAGAAAGGAGTAACACCGCTAAGGATGAAAGGAATAACACCGCTCAGGGAGAAAGGAGTAACACCGCTAAGGATGAAAGGAATAACACCGCTAAGGATGAAAGGAATAACACCGCTAAGGATGAAAGGAGTAACACCGCTAAGGATGAAAGGAATAACACCGCTAAGGATGAAAGGAATAACACCGCTCAGGGAGAAAGGAATAACACCGCTCAGGATGAAAGGAATAACACCGCTCAGGATGAAAGGAGTAACACCGCTAAGGATGAAAGGAGTAACACCGCTCAGGGAGAAAGGAGTAACACCGCTAAGGATGAAAGGAGTAACACCGCTAAGGATGAAAGGAGTAACACCGCTCAGGGAGAAAGGAATAACACCGCTCAGGGAGAAAGGAATAACACCGCTAAGGATGAAAGGAGTAACACCGCTAAGGATGAAAGGAGTAACACCGCTCAGGGAGAAAGGAATAACACCGCTTAGGGAGAAAGGAATAACACCGCTAAGGATGAAAGGAATAACACCGCTCAGGGAGAAAGGAGTAACACCGCTCAGGGAGAAAGGAATAACACCGCTAAGGATGAAAGGAGTAACACCGCTAAGGATGAAAGGAGTAACACCGCTAAGGGAGAAAGGAATAACACCGCTAAGGATGAAAGGAGTAACACTGCTAAGGATCAAAGGAGTAACACCGCTAAGGATGAAAGGAGTAACACCGCTAAGGATGAAAGGAGTAACACCGCTAAGGATGAAAGGAGTAACACCGCTTAGGGTGAAAGGAGTAACACCGCTTAGGGAGAAAGGAATAACACCGCTCAGGGAGAAAGGAGTAACACCGCTAAGGATGAAAGGAATAACACCGCTAAGGATGAAAGGAGTAACACCGCTAAGGATGAAAGGAATAACACCGCTCAGGGAGAAAGGAGTAACACCGCTAAGGATGAAAGGAATAACACCGCTAAGGATGAAAGGAATAACACCGCTAAGGATGAAAGGAGTAACACCGCTAAGGATGAAAGGAATAACACCGCTAAGGATGAAAGGAATAACACCGCTCAGGGAGAAAGGAATAACACCGCTCAGGATGAAAGGAATAACACCGCTCAGGATGAAAGGAGTAACACCGCTAAGGATGAAAGGAATAACACCGCTCAGGGAGAAAGGAGTAACACCGCTTAGGGAGAAAGGAGTAACACCGCTAAGGATGAAAGGAGTAACACCGCTAAGGATGAAAGGAATAACACCGCTCAGGGAGAAAGGAATAACACCGCTAAGGGTGAAAGGAATAACACCGCTTAGGGTGAAAGGAATAACACCGCTAAGGATGAAAGGAGTAACACCGCTCAGGGAGAAAGGAGTAACACCGCTAAGGATGAAAGGAATAACACCGCTAAGGGTGAAAGGAATAACACCGCTAAGGGTGAAAGGAGTAACACCGCTCAGGGAGAAAGGAATAACACCGCTTAGGGTGAAAGGAATAACACCGCTAAGGATGAAAGGAGTAACACCGCTCAGGGAGAAAGGAGTAACACCGCTAAGGATGAAAGGAATAACACCGCTAAGGGTGAAAGGAATAACACCGCTAAGGGTGAAAGGAGTAACACCGCTTAGGGAGAAAGGAGTAACACCGCTTAGGGTGAAAGGAGTAACAAAGCTTAGGGTGAAAGGAGTAACACCGCTTAGGGAGAAAGGAGTAACACCGCTAAGGGTGAAAGGAGTAACACCGCTCAGGGAGAAAGGAGTAACACCGCTCAGGGAGAAAGGAGTAACACCGCTAAGGGTGAAAGGAGTAACACCGCTAAGGATGAAAGGAGTAACACCGCTAAGGGTGAAAGGAGTAACACCGCTCAGGGAGAAAGGAGTAACACCGCTAAGGATGAAAGGAATAACACCGCTTAGGGTGAAAGGAGTAACACCGCTAAGGATGAAAGGAGTAACACCGCTAAGGATGAAAGGAGTAACACCGCTCAGGGAGAAAGGAGTAACACCGCTAAGGATGAAAGGAGTAACACCGCTAAGGATGAAAGGAGTAACACCGCTCAGGGAGAAAGGAATAACACCGCTCAGGGAGAAAGGAATAACACCGCTAAGGATGAAAGGAGTAACACCGCTAAGGATGAAAGGAGTAACACCGCTCAGGGAGAAAGGAATAACACCGCTTAGGGAGAAAGGAATTACACCGCTAAGGATGAAAGGAATAACACCGCTCAGGGAGAAAGGAGTAACACCGCTCAGGGAGAAAGGAATAACACCGCTCAGGGAGAAAGGAGTAACACCGCTAAGGATGAAAGGAATAACACCGCTTAGGGAGAAAGGAATAACACCGCTTAGGGTGAAAGGAGTAACACCGCTCAGGATGAAAGGAATAACACCGCTCAGGGAGAAAGGAGTAACACCGCTTAGGGAGAAAGGAGTAACACCGCTAAGGATGAAAGGAGTAACACCGCTAAGGATGAAAGGAATAACACCGCTAAGGATGAAAGGAATAACACCGCTAAGGATGAAAGGAGTAACACCGCTAAGGATGAAAGGAATAACACCGCTAAGGATGAAAGGAATAACACCGCTCAGGGAGAAAGGAATAACACCGCTCAGGATGAAAGGAATAACACCGCTCAGGATGAAAGGAGTAACACCGCTAAGGATGAAAGGAATAACACCGCTCAGGGAGAAAGGAGTAACACCGCTTAGGGAGAAAGGAGTAACACCGCTAAGGATGAAAGGAGTAACACCGCTAAGGATGAAAGGAATAACACCGCTCAGGGAGAAAGGAATAACACCGCTAAGGGTGAAAGGAATAACACCGCTTAGGGTGAAAGGAATAACACCGCTAAGGATGAAAGGAGTAACACCGCTCAGGGAGAAAGGAGTAACACCGCTAAGGATGAAAGGAATAACACCGCTAAGGGTGAAAGGAATAACACCGCTAAGGGTGAAAGGAGTAACACCGCTCAGGGAGAAAGGAATAACACCGCTTAGGGTGAAAGGAATAACACCGCTAAGGATGAAAGGAGTAACACCGCTCAGGGAGAAAGGAGTAACACCGCTAAGGATGAAAGGAATAACACCGCTAAGGGTGAAAGGAATAACACCGCTAAGGGTGAAAGGAGTAACACCGCTTAGGGAGAAAGGAGTAACACCGCTTAGGGTGAAAGGAGTAACAAAGCTTAGGGTGAAAGGAGTAACACCGCTTAGGGAGAAAGGAGTAACACCGCTAAGGGTGAAAGGAGTAACACCGCTCAGGGAGAAAGGAGTAACACCGCTCAGGGAGAAAGGAGTAACACCGCTAAGGGTGAAAGGAGTAACACCGCTAAGGATGAAAGGAGTAACACCGCTAAGGGTGAAAGGAGTAACACCGCTCAGGGAGAAAGGAGTAACACCGCTAAGGATGAAAGGAATAACACCGCTTAGGGTGAAAGGAGTAACACCGCTAAGGATGAAAGGAGTAACACCGCTAAGGATGAAAGGAGTAACACCGCTCAGGGAGAAAGGAGTAACACCGCTAAGGATGAAAGGAGTAACACCGCTAAGGATGAAAGGAGTAACACCGCTCAGGGAGAAAGGAATAACACCGCTCAGGGAGAAAGGAATAACACCGCTAAGGATGAAAGGAGTAACACCGCTAAGGATGAAAGGAGTAACACCGCTCAGGGAGAAAGGAATAACACCGCTTAGGGAGAAAGGAATTACACCGCTAAGGATGAAAGGAATAACACCGCTCAGGGAGAAAGGAGTAACACCGCTCAGGGAGAAAGGAATAACACCGCTCAGGGAGAAAGGAGTAACACCGCTAAGGATGAAAGGAATAACACCGCTTAGGGAGAAAGGAATAACACCGCTTAGGGTGAAAGGAGTAACACCGCTCAGGGAGAAAGGAGTAACACCGCTCAGGGAGAAAGGAATAACACCGCTCAGGGAGAAAGGAGTAACACCGCTTAGGGAGAAAGGAGTAACACCGCTCAGGGAGAAAGGAGTAACACCGCTCAGGGAGAAAGGAATAACACCGCTTAGGGAGAAAGGAATAACACCGCTCAGGGAGAAAGGAATAACACCGCTTAGGGAGAAAGGAGTAACACCGCTCAGGGAGAAAGGAGTAACACCGCTAAGGATGAAAGGAGTAACACCGCCCAGGGAGAAAGGAATAACACCGCTTAGGGAGAAAGGAATAACACCGCTCAGGGAGAAAGGAGTAACACCGCTTAGGGTGAAAGGAGTAACACCGCTCAGGGAGAAAGGAATAACACCGCTCAGGGAGAAAGGAGTAACACCGCTAAGGATGAAAGGAGTAACACCGCTAAGGATGAAAGGAGTAACACCGCTCAGGGAGAAAGGAATAACACCGCTTAGGGTGAAAGGAATAACACCGCTAAGGATGAAAGGAATAACACCGCTAAGGATGAAAGGAATAACACCGCTAAGGGTGAAAGGAATAACACCGCTTAGGGTGAAAGGAATAACACCGCTAAGGGTGAAAGGAATAACACCGCTTAGGGTGAAAGGAATAACACCGCTAAGGATGAAAGGAGTAACACCGCTCAGGGAGAAAGGAGTAACACCGCTAAGGATGAAAGGAATAACACCGCTAAGGGTGAAAGGAATAACACCGCTAAGGGTGAAAGGAGTAACACCGCTCAGGGAGAAAGGAATAACACCGCTTAGGGTGAAAGGAATAACACCGCTAAGGATGAAAGGAGTAACACCGCTCAGGGAGAAAGGAGTAACACCGCTAAGGATGAAAGGAATAACACCGCTCAGGGAGAAAGGAGTAACACCGCTTAGGGAGAAAGGAGTAACACCGCTAAGGGTGAAAGGAGTAACACCGCTAAGGATGAAAGGAGTAACACCGCTTAGTGTGAAAGGAGTAACACCGCTTAGGGAGAAAGGAGTAACACCGCTTAGGGTGAAAGGAGTAACAAAGCTTAGGGTGAAAGGAGTAACAAAGCTTAGGGTGAAAGGAATAACACCGCTAAGGGTGAAAGGAGTAACACCGCTTAGGGAGAAAGGAGTAACACCGCTTAGGGTGAAAGGAGTAACACCGCTTAGGGTGAAAGGAATAACACCGCTAAGGGTGAAAGGAATAACACCGCTAAGGGTGAAAGGAGTAACACCGCTTAGGGAGAAAGGAGTAACACCGCTTAGGGTGAAAGGAGTAACAAAGCTTAGGGTGAAAGGAGTAACAAAGCTTAGGGAGAAAGGAGTAACACCGCTAAGGGTGAAAGGAGTAACACCGCTCAGGGAGAAAGGAGTAACACCGCTCAGGGAGAAAGGAGTAACACCGCTAAGGATGAAAGGAGTAACACCGCTAAGGGTGAAAGGAGTAACACCGCTCAGGGAGAAAGGAATAACACCGCTTAGGGTGAAAGGAATAACACCGCTAAGGATGAAAGGAGTAACACCGCTCAGGGAGAAAGGAGTAACACCGCTAAGGATGAAAGGAATAACACCGCTAAGGGTGAAAGGAATAACACCGCTAAGGGTGAAAGGAGTAACACCGCTTAGGGAGAAAGGAGTAACACCGCTTAGGGTGAAAGGAGTAACAAAGCTTAGGGTGAAAGGAGTAACACCGCTTAGGGAGAAAGGAGTAACACCGCTAAGGGTGAAAGGAGTAACACCGCTCAGGGAGAAAGGAGTAACACCGCTTAGGGAGAAAGGAGTAACACCGCTAAGGATGAAAGGAGTAACACCGCTAAGGGTGAAAGGAGTAACACCGCTCAGGGAGAAAGGAGTAACACCGCTAAGGATGAAAGGAATAACACCGCTTAGGGTGAAAGGAGTAACACCGCTAAGGATGAAAGGAGTAACACCGCTAAGGATGAAAGGAGTAACACCGCTCAGGGAGAAAGGAATAACACCGCTAAGGATGAAAGGAGTAACACCGCTAAGGATGAAAGGAGTAACACCGCTCAGGGAGAAAGGAGTAACACCGCTAAGGATGAAAGGAATAACACCGCTAAGGATGAAAGGAGTAACACCGCTTAGGGTGAAAAAAGAGAGACCTCTACGGGGAAAAAGAGAGACCGCTAAGTGAGAAAGAAGGGAGACCAATATGGAGAAAGAAGAGAAACTGCTAAGGTAGAAAGAAGGGAGATCTACCGCACTGTACCATGTGCAGCAGTCTCGATGGTGAACTCTCAACTATGTTGAGTTATTTTCCTTTATCACTATTTAGCTCTTTAAAAATGAGACACAGAGCCGATTTGTTAGATGTCATAGGGGAGCAGAATGACGAAATTTGACCAAAAATATCTGATGTTTTTACAAAATTTAGTCTTACAGCTGATAAGGGTCGTTGTTTAACACTCCCTACCCGTGTCGGTTTGTGTTTCTCGGGAAGCTGAGAAACGAGCCAGTCGTTGCTGCCGTAGCTGTGTCCTTTGGCAAGACTCACTTATCGCTATGGATTATGGTGGCTGATTTGTGCCATTTCGTTATTTCGCCCCGCTAATTATCGTCTTTTCTCACCGACAGAACGAATTAATGAAAAAAAGAAACGCGAAATAACTAAATTTTAAAGTCGCTGTTTAGCGACAAGAAATACTTCGCCCCGCTGTTTATCGTATTTCGCCCCGCTAACGAAATAAGGAAATGGCACATAACAGCCACCATACTGGATGGTATGCGACGGGCTTCCTGTCTGTTGTTCAGTGATGTAGTCACCAACTACTACAAGGAGAACCCGCCTCAAAACAACCTCGGCGATAAACCCAGGAGTAGCAACAACCTCTTTAAAAACATTGGTTTATGTCTCAACCAGGGAACAGAACCCTATGGGCCGGGAACTCAACTAAAGGCCATGAGATAGGCAACGTCAAGGGAGAAATTAGGAAGATGACAGTGTAGGAAAAGGAAAAAGATATTATCCCATATTTAGTCGCCTCTTACGATCATGGAATATGGGTAGCAGGTTCAATTCTTACACTGTACCTGAAGGTCAATGTTAAATGATAGCCGTATGTTGCCATTTTTATTGTATCAACAACGCTTAATATAATAAACCTCAAAATAACAGTTCAAATTTTATTCGTAGACTCGTTATTTTACGGAATCCTCTGAGGTTCAAGGTCATAAGGTCAATGGTGAAAGGCTGAATGCCAAACTGCATTTTTTTTTCTAAAAGTGAACTGACTGTATGATAATGTTATGAAGCAATGTTGTCTGATTCAATACTAAGAGTCAATTTGCACTCGTTCAAGGTCAAATAGTAAAGGATAAAGGTAAGAGATATCCCATTTCGTATCCCCTAAATGGAGACAGTATGATACATTATTGCTAAGACTAATACATAAGGATTTAATAATGTTACCATGTTAACGGTCAAGGTCGTAAAGCTCACGTGCCATATATAAGAATGACGTAAAGGAAAGTAAAAGGTCAAGGTCATATATCTGAATTATTATCATCATAAAGGTAAACATTGCATGAAAACATTATGAAGCAAAACTGTAGTGAATGTCTATATGTATACAGTATAAGGTGTGAAAAGTTGTATATGATCACTGTGCCACTGCCAATATTTAAGGAATAATTCTTGTTTTTATCGTTAACTTAAGGTAGACCGACCCTTCGGGTTTCCTCTGATAGATCTCCTTAATTTTATTTTTATTTCAATGTTAATTATGCTCATATCACAAAAAGCACATAAAAAACATATGTCACCACGTTCGTTTTACTACCAGGGCCACATAAAGATACGTATTAATTAATAGCTGAACCATATTTTTAAGGATTTTGGTAGATTTTATCTTTTCCCGATAATATTCACCTCAAGCATAAAAAGAAGTTTTGTCCTATTTATATCATCAGTATGAGAAATATCATTCATAATTATCAAAAAAGATAAGATTCTTTGGGTGGTTAACAAAATATGGCTATTTTTATACGAAAAACCTGTTATTTTTAGTGAAAAATTGATTTAAAAAAATACACATTTATTTTTTTCCTAAAAAAATGAACAGAAAAATTACCCCCCTTTTGTTTGCTTAATTAAAAATTTCATATGTATGCTTTAATAAAAAAAATAAAAATAACACCTCACCATATTACTTTTCACACTATGGCCGTTTACTTTGCTGGTACCCCAAAACTTTTGCTTCAAGTATGGCTCAAATTACCAAATTAGAGCAGTTATTTTGGAATCTGAGATTGATGAATTTTTTTGTTAAATCTTTACCATTTTCTTCCATGAATTATACTGTAATCTATTGTTACTGGTGCTTTCTTTTTTTCTAAAAGAATTTTATTTGTTTGATTTCCCAAACGCAATTAACATTTTCCGGATATTTTCCTCTTTTCCGGATGAAAATTAGAACATTACACTAACGGTCCTTCAGACGCTTGCTTCTAATACGCCATGTCAAACGAAGCGTATCGGTGATACAGAATGCCAGAACATGCACGATATGAGCTTCATTTGCAGCGCTAAACATGTTGCTCCAGTGTCGAGTGTCGAGCGTTACCTATGCGATAATGTAATTTGAATGAAGGCAAAGCCTTAGAAGAGCGCAGCTATGACAGTAATCACTCACCGTAACATGTATGACAGAATATTTCGATATTTTTCACTCGTGCTTTGCACTCGTGAAAATATCAATATTCTGTCATACTCGTGAAATATATGTTATATTAAACGGGAAACCATTCAATATCCTCTATATATTTCTCTCGTATATCAAAAACTTCATTCGTGCGATATCGATATTCTGGCATACTCCAGAAATTTGCATGATAAACAGCTGTGTATAACAATAAAACAAAAGACAAAAAAAAAAACCTCACGATTATGTTTTTAATTGTTTACAATTACGTTGTTGACAAGTCCAGAAATTTGCAAACAATGATGACCAGCGGCGTTTGAATTCGTACGTTAACCATGCACGCGATGTAACATAAGTATCCCTGTAGAATAATTGCGGGAAATCAATTTAAAAATCAATAACAAACATATAAGAAAGAGTGACGTCATTTCCTTACCTTTTCCATCTGTTCACCCTGAATGCTTCCTGTATCTGCATATTTACACATTGATACGGTCATAAGGAAGGGTTACGTTTCTGCCACCCTTCAATTCTTTTCGAGTTTATGGAAGCTGGTGATTGTTGTGATAATTAATTTCGGAAGATATAATAATAAAATCCGTGAAATACTAGCCAGATCATTAATGATATAGAGGTAGCGTCAGTAATTGTTTGGCATCACTTTCAAAGTAAAATCTTTCCACACCGCTCTATGAAGAAGGACACACTTGACCACTGTTCGCATCCGACGCAGTACATTTTGCAGGATTTTCTTGATGAAACAAAAAGTTCAAAACACCTTTTAAAAATTGTTATTAGTGCCAATTCTAAGAGATATAGTGGATACTAAAATGACTGAATGAGCCCCACAGGAACAAACCTGCGTCCAGAACTTAAATATCCCAGTCTCTGGAATCTTTTTCGTATGGCTTCATTTCCCAGACGCCGAGGCGTTTGAGTCAGATTCATCTCATAGCGACAGAATGTATATGTTTAACTTTATTTTCTTTTTGGCGTATGATCTGACTTTAAAATGTATACATTTGTTATCTACCTTCGGTAAAAATACACAATTACATAATCTAAAGTTGTTTTCCCACCTACAAACCGTGACGGGTTTATACACCCCCAGAACATGCTCAACCGGTATCTACAGCTTGATATTAACATCAGGTTATGTTCTATTTGGGCAATGAAACAAAATAGATGTTATATTAACCGAATGCATTAAGTTTTGGGATTCTTTCACTCATCAAACCACAGGAAAGGTAGCAACAAAAATGTTTCTATTGAGAGGTGTAGTGGATACACCGCCATCACGACACTGGAGGAGTGACGAGATAAAATATTTTTATGGAGTATATACACACCTTCATCACACCATTGGAGAGGTGACGAGATAAAATATTTTTATTTAGTATATACACACCTTCATCACACCATTGGAGGAGTGACGAGATAAAATATTTTTATGGAGTATATACCACCTTCATCACACCATTGGAGAAGTGACGAGATAAAATATTTTTATGGAGTATATACACACCTTCATCACACCATTGGAGGGGTGACTAGATAAAATATTTTTATGGAGTATATACACACCTTCATCACACCATTGGAGGGGTGACTAGATAAAATATTTGTATGGAGTATATACCACCTTCATCACACCATTGGAGAGGTGACGAGATAAAATATTTTTATGGAGTATATACACACCTTCATCACACAATTGGAGGGGTGACGAGATAAAATATTTTTATGGAGTATATACCACCTTCATCACACCATTGGAGGGGTGACTAGATAAAATATTTGTATGGAGTATATACACACCTTCATCATAACACTGGAGGGGTGACTAGATAAACTATTTGTATGGAGTATATACACACCGTCATCACACCATTGGAGGGAGAACTAGATAAAATATTTTTATTGAGTGTATACACCATCAGCACACCACTGGAGGGGTGACTAGATAAACTATTTGTATGGAGTGTATACACCGTCATCACACCATTGGAGGGCGACTAAATAAAAATATTTTTATGGAGTGTATACACCATATCATCACACCACTGGAGGGGTGTCTAGATAAAGTATTTGTATGGAGTGTATACACCGTCATCACACCACTGAATGGGTGACTAGATAAAAAAATCTATATATGCATCATTGAAAGTAAAATGTAAACAAATTGCAGCAGCGTGGGCAAGAGACATACGTTGATGAGAATTGCATGTACAATTCCTATTTAATATGTCAATTTTACTTCATCTAATGTGGTATTGATGGTGTTGATTACTGTTTTCGCAAGCATTTACGATGCACAGTGCAGCAACGGATCTATTTTGATGTGATGTGGAAATCACAATAGGTCACATGGTATTTTACCTGTATTTTCAGCTCGGACTATCGCTGTGCGTGACCTTGATCAGAATACTTAGTGCGTTGTAGACTATATATCCTGCATCTATTTAGGAATAAAACCAATGTCAACAAATATCTATTTTCAATAGCTTACCTTAAATGTTTATCGAAAATATTTACTCAATCAAAAGGTTATAATGAATATCTAAAATTGATTTAAAATAGTGACTATCTTATATATTTAGAAAGTCTAGGAGTTACTTCCCCTTAACTCACTATCACCCCACCTATGTAGGTGTAAACTTAAGGAGAGGGCTAATAAGTTGTTCTTGTGATAGCACGGAACCAATGTCGACTTTATAGTGCTAGCTCAATGGAGCGTACCGCCGATAACACCAAGCAGAACAGAACACCCCATCCAGTCACATTAACCGGACAACGGGCAAACCAGTCCCAATTGTATTCGAGTTGACTCGGGTCTGTACTTTATCATCGAATTATTATAAAAATATAATTTAACGAAGTATGTCGACGTTACTGTGGTATTTGGAATGAAAATAGTTATCGGCTGTATAACTGTGCAAATGTTGAAGTCGTCTTTAGACCTCGCTTCACACTTGTTGAAGTACAGGCTAAAACTAGTTTCAAATTCAAAATATATATAACACTTGTACTGGTAATCATATTGAGAACCCACAGGAGGGATTTAGACATATCATAGAAACATTTGTTTACTTCTCGGTCAAACTTAAGAGTCACATTCTATTCACATATTCCCTGTGTAAGGGGTCAGTACACATTCTAGGTATAATATAAGTACTAATACAACAATGTATACCTCATTGTTATTGCAACCCAAACATCCATATTAGATATAATACAATATGATATTTTGTATTGTTGTATCCTTTGCCGTTAATCAGTCATAATGACGTTTTTTGGGTAAAGCTTTCCATACGAAAAAATTCTGCTATGTCTGTATAGAGTTTTCCATAAATATACAGGTTATCACGTTTGATTTAAGCTTATCTTTTCCAACAGAGGCTGTCTTGCTTCCTTAGCTTGGAAACTAGTCTGATATGTTTTATACCCTTAAGTTAACCAGTTCATTTAGTTGCTCCCTTTTGGTCCATGACGATGTAGGGTTCTAAATCACGCGCGATGAGTGGTCTTGTTTTCTGCTTTTCCTTACCAATCCTTTGGATGCTCTATATCCTAGATCAGAGAAAAAGTTGATAAATATAATTAAAAAGAAACATGCTTTTGATTGATGTGTTCAGAAAGTGAACTCATTCGGATAAGAATATAATGACTCACAAAATATATTTTTATAACCATTGTAGTTCTTTCCAACTAGTGTTTATATATTTTATGTGAAATTAATCTATTAGAGGGACTGAAATATATTTATAAATATATATTGTTATGTTTTGTTTTTATTTTTAAACCCTTCTGTAGGACTTTAAGCAACGATTTTTATTCAATGTATTATTCAGAAAAGTGATATGAAAAATGATTTGCGTCACTAAAGTATTCAATACATACTCGAAATGAACCAAGGTATCATATATATATTTACAAAGACTATAAAGGTCATACAATGTTTTTATTTCAAACAACTTTGTCATTTAAACAGTACACCATCACACTTTTACCAATGTCAGACAAGTTTACACTTTCACAATAAAGTTTTAAAGGAACTCCTCGGTTAGATGTCCATTTAAGTTCGATAAGGAGTCTTATAACATTTGAAAGTAGGTCAAAAGTTTCAAAAGTTAAAATCATAACACTTCTTACACCAATCTTACCGTTAAGTCCCTTTAAGTACATAAATTGATACTCACCCAGTTATGATGAAAGAAATATAGGTCAGCAGTTAATAGGAAACGTGCCATGTCTCATTACTCGATAAAGAAAAATATTTGATTTTCAGAGATCATTTAGACAAGCCGTTGTGTACTGAGTCTAACTGCATATAGTACTTTACACTAACCGTTTTGTGTATTTTAGGTTTTTAACCATAAAATAACAACTAATTGAGAATGTTGGTGAGAGCTTAGGAGTGAGAATGGAATGATATTAGAAGAGATAGACAAATATATAGGAGAATATGTACATAGGTGTCAAAATGAATTCTACGTCTTTTGTTAGTGTTAAGTATAAGGAACTCAAAACAAAATTGAAAAATAATATTTACAAATAGTGTATGTTATATTAAACCAAACTTGGCTACGTTACAAAGATGTTTAAAGTTAAGGACACGTATATTCCGTATAGCTATCTAATTAATCCAAACTTGTAGAAGTAAAGCGACAAACATAAAACATATACCGTAGTATTACGGTCAAAGGACAGTTTTATATTTAAAGCCAAACACTAACAATAACTTTTATTAATCAAAGAGACAAATTAGTTCACTGTACTATCAACTGAAATTTTATAACATTCTGATAATTTCAAAGTTTTTTGTAATTACAAAACTGTTCACAGCATATATAATTACAAAAAATCACAGTATCTATAACAACCAAATATTTTTATTGTATTTATAATTACAGCAAATTAGTTTCAATGTGTTTATAATTACATTCAAAGTAATATTTACTGGATTTATAATTACAGCCAAATAATTTCACTGTATTTATGATTACAGCCAAATAATTTGACAGTATTTATAATTACAGTTACATACTATAACCGTTCCTTTACAGATGACTACGCACTATCTGTTGGTTTCGATAACTGTCGCTGGGCTTAAAAAACTTGTTGGGAAAATGCCGACTTTGGCGCGGGGTCATGTTGCTACCATAAAAAGAACCACTACTTGGGAACCTGGGGACCAACCGAGAACCACCTCCCAAAATACCACCTGAAAAAAGATGAATATCGTCACGTGGTGATCAAAAGCTTTTATTTAAGTGACAACCACGTCATCCGTCACCGGCTGACAGGGATTTCCAAGATTGCATCACGTTTAAAAATATCAAAACCGGTTTCAACCTGATATTTTAGGTATATAAGAACAGTGAGAGCGTCAAAGATGGCTGTCAAATCATGTCACCATTAATGTCTACATCGTGATGGAATGAATGTAGATAGGACAGCCATTGGTCAACAATTCTTCCAATCATTACCTACTCTATAATAGGCATAGATAAAAATAGTAAATGAGAGTTATCTCCCATATTCTGATGGCTCTTATGTTGATGCCTCTGTTGTTCGCCATTTTCCATGAAACTAGGCCCTGATAGCTCTCATGCAAATCACGTATCCATTAGTAATTTCCTTGGTCAATGCAGTCATTTCATGCAATGTTGTTTGGGGCATACATATGCTGCTTGTGGTATTTCTTCAGTAGAGCATTGCCTTCCGTCGATTTAACTCTTGTTCATTTTCTGTGCAAATATGATATGTTGGTCCCCTTGTTGGGAATTATCATGACGTGACTTCGTTATAGATGTTCGTTTTTTGTCTTTTAGTGGTCTAACCCAAAAGTACAAAAGAGAAAACGTTAAAACCAACGATTGTGAATTATTTTCATGTTCACTATTTGATTTGACATAAATGGCACGTTTTAATTCACTTGGTTATCGTTTCGCGTTAGAACATAGGAGGAATCGAGCTCAGTCGATTAAAGCACCGTTCACGTAACCTCAGGTGAAGATCCGAGGTCCGTGGTTCGACGCTCCCTATCCGTGTCGGTTTATGTTTCTCCGGAAGCTGAGAAACAGGTCAGTCTGCGTTGTCGTGGTTGTGTGCTTCGGCAAGACATTTTACCTTGATTGTCCGGATGACATGCGACGGGTATACCGTATGTTGTTCAGTTATGTAGTCACCAACTACTACCAAGAAAAGCCCGCTTCAAATGACTTTGGCTGCTCATGGGGCGATGAACCTAGTAAACAAACAAAACCCGTAGGTAGTTGGTGTTCTTTTGAAAACGTGAAATTGAACAATGAAAATTATTTAATGAAATAGCAATTCATCCCTTGCTAGATATTGACAGTTTTGTTGTATCATTTTATTTTGAAATTCCTCTGTCGTATCAAAGGTATCCACATTTTAGACTCTTAGCACCTCTGATGAGTGATTTTGGCACTCAACTGTCTAACTACCAATTTGTTTTGGAAGGTGTGGACATATAGTATATATTTTGAACAATGCCTTGACCATAAATTGCAGATTGCCGTTGATCGTATTCACGAGCATTTTCTTCGTTTCGATGAATATCGAAGGGATCCTTTTGTGATGTGTGGCTTTTCTCGTTGTGACGATGTTTATCATTTATTTGTATTTGCTGCTGCATATCCTGCCTTTCAGAACGTATTTACACCATATGTGTGTTTCAAATAACTTTCTATATAAGCGGGATTGTTAAATCATTTCTTGAAAAGTCTTCCTGTGAATCTCTTAACCCGTTAAGTGCCAGATATTAATTGCTGTCTCTTAACCCGTTAAGTGCCAGATATTATTTGCTGTTGGTTGTGAAATTTACAAAAATAACATTTTTTCTGCCTCTGCTTTATACTTCACATATTGACTGTAGTTTGTTTGTAAAAAGAAATGTAACATTTCATGACAAATGTATTATTGCGTAAGACCATATTTCGTCTCAATCACGCTTAATACGTTTTACTAGAGTTTAATCTAATATGAAACCGACATGTTATGGTTACTTATATATGTCACTTAAGGGCACATTTTGACGACCACTGTTAACAGTGACATCTACACACAATTACAAAATTAATCAACCGTGGCTATTTGTTCAAATATATAAATACACAGTTAACAATGGCAGGTTGGCCTATCCTTGACCAGAACTTACCTGAGGCTTTCATGACAAGATATCAGTGATGATGATCAAAATATGTATCTTCAGTTGTTTCCATGTTATATATATACATATATATCTTTAAATAATCATAGACATGGTGGCCATGCTTGGATGATCATTTGTAAATTAGTTAACTAAAAATGTCTGTAATGCAAAGAACATTGAAGATAATAAAACTGTCCAAGTTTCATATGTGTTCATTTCATATCATCCGACCGATTCTTAAAAAATCATTATAAGCTTTTTAAATATTTATTTAAAAACCACTTTATATAATGAGACTTATAAATCAATTCTAATTTTTCAACATTATATTATTCTCTTTAAAATACAATATAAAGAATAAACTTTTTCAACGGTTTAAAATCTTATTAGCTTTTACTGTATACGTGGACATTTCCAATACAAACATACACAGTATTATTCTATATAGTTGTTGTCATTACCCATGCATATGACGTACCTTATTTGACCCTTACCTAGCTATTGTACCCGTGGTAGAACACCAGTTGGCCGCGATAGCGTACACAACACCACGCGTTATGGTACATCCTACCTGTAATTAGCTTAGAGGTAAGATACCTATGGAATATACGTACTAGCTGGATATTTCAACAAAGGTAATGTATACAACATAGATATAATTGTCTGTTATTGTTTGTTATCTTAAAATGCATTATATATATATATATATATATATACCTGATATAAAATCCAACGTGTTGAATCGGGTGAAATAATTAATTATGAAGTATGAATGCTTCCATAAACTAAAGTATAAGAAATATGTATATAGTTTCTAAAAATACAATTTCATATAATGGCAATATTCATAGGATGATAATTTAATAGCAAAACATTTTAATATAATATTTAATAGGATATAAGAGATCGTAGACATGAATGGTTTAAGATGAAAATATCTTTCGTATCTTATATATTGTTTCTATGGAAATGCTATTTTGTATATAAATTCATAATAATTTCATATCATTCAGGCATGTTTTTTGATATTTCGTACCTTGTTGCTTCAATACATTCTCTTTTTGTTCGTCTGCTTGATAAGAAAACGTTTTAGTTTACAGTGATGAGCAATGTCATTGATGAATTTAAGCACATTGTGTATGTGTATATCATACATGATAGAAGTTCTTTATTTTGAAATCTGAAGAACTTCTATAACCCAAGTGAATAGAATATCATAAAATGGATTATACTTGTATTCCTTCTTATCCATTAAAAAATTGTAAAACACAACCAAAGAAATTTTAATGTTTTATAAAGCATTAATATTTTATTCAATCATTATCATTCACACAAAGTGTGTCTAAGCTCAGTAAATATAAAACCTAGCCCTATCACCATTGTATTTAATTAATTCATGATTTTGGTCACTCTCATTCCGCGTCCAAAAGAAAACAGCTCATTTTGATGAACAATGTCGGTTTGTTTAAACCAATTACCTGTTTGATAACTTCATTTTAATCTTGTATTTGTCTTACCAACAGGCGAAAATAACTACTTATCCAACAGCGTTTAAAAGTGTAAAATAACCCTCTTATTTTTATAACTGTACTTTTGATATATATTACTTCGAGATGTTACATCTCCGACAAAAAGTAATTATGGTCGATTGAAAACGTCAGATTGCTTTATACTTGTATACAATACTTAAGGTTGCATACTTTGATAGGGGAAGATTGAAACACGGAATTGCTGTATCCAATACTAAATGTTACATAATTTGAAAGGGAAAAAGATGAAAACACTGACTTGCTGTATACTTTTTATACAATATTAAATGTGCATCCTTTGACAGGAATAGCATATGAAATGAGATATTGTTGTATAGTTTTATACAATGTTAAACGTTTCATACTTTGATAGGGGGATGAATGCACGAGATTGCTGTATAATTTTATAAAATGTTAAAAGTTAATACTAGGTAGGGAAAAAAGATAAAAATACGAGATCGCGTATGCAATACTAAACATTACATACTTTGCACTATTACCACTATCCAAAAGTTTGAGCCTGCCATTCTATCATTTAAAGCGAGGAAACTATTAATTTTATCCGGCGGAAATTCTAGCGACATTACTTGTTTCGGATCTTTCGATCTTCTAAGTGATCATGTTCAGGACGTTGTTATTATTTGTTTTATTTGCTGATAATATTTGCATATATTTGTCCGTAATGCCATTTTACATGACAAGCAGTGTAAACGATTTTGGCGATGAAGAGTTATTAAATTCATAGGGAATACAGACATAAAACGAGATAACTGGTACACTTCAGCTGAATTTCATTTGAATCCATTTCATAGTAAAAACAAAAGACTCATGTTTTCAGATGACCGGCATGGTTTGTTTGCTGGTATTGATGGCCGCCTTTACGATGGTGTCCGCAAATATCGTAGGTATGTAATTAAAATGAAATTGATAATCTGTTATTATTTGTTTATCATCGAAACAATATAAATGACTATTTTTCGTGCTTTTAACTTTATATAACAAGTATGAATTACACTTTTATATTTCATTAAATCTTGCCAATTGATTCAATAGGATTCGGTTACTAGATGAGGCAACCCATGTCTTCACAATTTCCAGGAAAGCATGCATATTGCCGAACATATTTTAAATATAATGCATCTACGATAAGAGGATAATATCCCTGCCTTTTGAAATATATTGTACTGTGTGTCTGCGTGTACTGGTCATATGTGCCAGAGATATCGGTATACTACAGTATAATTTCTCGTTTATAAAAAATATTAAACCAAACACACGACAACGTTTGGTTGTTTCGGCGATTAAAAAAATGAATAGAATTGTTGACTACAGTAGCATATATATATCGTAATTTCACGCCGTGATTTAAATGTAATTTTCATGATATTTCGGGGGCATTCGGGCTCTCTGACGTCATGAACTATGGACACACGGGCGTCATATTCAAATAATAAAAATGCCAACGGCGAATCGTGGTTATACTGCAGAAATTTATTTTGATTGACCAATCAAAAGCCTTTCGACAAAGATAAAATCAAAATGCTGAAGATATCGCATCTCCATATGCATAGCTTGTTAAAATATGTGTTGAAATGAATTTCTAAATCTCTCCTGTTAAAATGATTATTACAGGGTTGTCGGAATTCAAGAGGGTGTGTTATTTCACGAACTGGGCCCAATATAGAGGAAGTCCTATGACGTTCACCCCCGATAACATCGACCCGTTCCTCTGTACTCACATCATATATGCTTTCTCACAGCTGAACGGCAACAACATGACTACGGTCGAGTGGAATGATCTCTGTACGTATTTCTATGCAAGTGAAACTTCACATACAGTGTACTGTATCATATTAGAAGTAATGCACTTATACCTGAACAAAAGAGGTATCTTAAAAATGTTTTCAGTAGAGAAATGACGGTAAACATCTTTAAATGCGCTTCAAATTTTATCAGATATGAAAATATGATAAGTCTTATAAGACGTTAGGAAGTATAATCTTCTGTTTCATGTACGATACCCACCATACAAATCTAGGTCAAATCCAGATTACGTCACTTCCTGAAATAAGATCACGTATGATGATAATAGAACCAGTGGCATACGAAGAAGCAAACGTTAAGTCCAAGTAGTGTAGAATAAGTCAAATATATAGCGTTATAACTTAGAGCATTTTTACAAATAAGTATTATCAGTTGTTGATTTAAGAAGATATATATACATTTATGTATATATACACAGGTAAACAAAAACATAGAATATGATTTAATTCATCTCCAGCAATGTATAGCAGGATCGTAGATATGAAGACACTGAATCCCAGTTTGAAAGTAGTGTTAGCAGTTGGAGGATACAGCCACGGGGTGGACAGGTTTTCAGCGATGGCTTCGTCAGATCAGAACATCGATGAGTTTGCCACAAGTGTAATTAAATTCCTGAGAAAATATAGGTTCGATGGTCTTGATCTAGATTGGGAATTCCCTGCCTACGGCATCAATAGCAAAGAAGACAAATTTCGATTTACAAGGCTTGTTCAGGTAATGCATTTTGTATTACAAGTATCGTGTATTATATCACCAATGTTAATATTGCTATGGTGTATCGTTTACGTATTGTATGATGTTGTTATTACTTTTTCCTTATTGTTGTTGTTGTTGTTATTGTTGTTGTTGTTGCCGCTGCAGCTGTAACAGAGAAGCACTTTTTCTTTTTGTTTTTCTGTATTTCTCTAATTTCAATGATTGTACAATACATTAGATTATTATCATTGTAGTATCGCATTTTTTAAATGATGTGACGGATATCTAGGAGTGTAATTTATATTCTAAACAATATCATATGTCCTATTATTATTATTGTTATTATTGTTGTTGTTGACGCTTTTTTACACTTTTTCTTTTTGTGTATTTCTGTAATTTCAATGATTATCTACATGTAAAAGTATTGCATTTTTTAAAAGATGTGAAGGATATCTAGGAGTGTTATTTATATTCTAAACAATAACATATGTCCTAATACGCAAAAGGGAAATCACCAAATATAATACGCAATAAATGTTTGTTTCTCCTTGCAGATTTTACGGGTGAGATTCGACACAGATAGCATGATAACCATGCAGACACCTTTGTTGCTATCTGCAGCAGTCTCAGCAGGAAAATGGAATATCGACGACTCTTACGAAGTTGATATAATATCACAGTGAGTAAATTAAAAGCATTTATATCATTGAGTATCTCAAACACACCACTAAGCATCAACATCATTCATTACCCAGGTCGAAATTTACTTATCACAAATAATGTAACTGATATTTATTTCAATATTTGATCATATCATACACAAGCATTTTACAGTCCTTCAAAGACTCGTCAGTGATGCTAGGAGCCAAATGTAATATTTTTTCTTAGATAATTATCAAGAGAGGAATGTAAAACCACTAAGATTGGTTGATACTTATTTCTCAATACTTATATTGGCACCATCCTTGGTTATGATATCAATGCAATTTTTCATTGTTTTCTTCGTGATGATTTCTAGTAGACAAAATTCCACATTTGTTTTTGTATGTTCCATCTAACACCGTTCATATAAAGCTAGTTAATGCCCTTTATGATATATACTGCCTAACATGTTTACAGAGGTTTGGACTTCATCAATCTAATGTCTTACGATTTCCACGGGTCTTGGGAGGGAACTACTGGACATACTAGTCCTCTATACCCCAGAAGTGACGAACAAGGGGACCAGAAGTTACTGAATCAGGTTTGTCATTATATTTCCTGATATGTATATGCATTAAATTCTAATATTTTTATTTTAAAATGAGAGAAATTTAAAGTTTTCCTATGGGGAATTCTGTGTTTAAGCGTTTAAACCCTATCTTCAAAATTTAGCAAAATAGAGATTTGTAAGGACACATTTAAAGAAATTGAAATATAATAATAATAATAAGACAATGAGGAAAGCGTCTTTTACTTCATTGACGACCTCCATCATGCAAGTCTAAATTGACCATTAGCTTACTGTAAACGTACATATTTTAGCGGTAATTTTATTTTAGCGCTTTTCGCGCTGGAAGCCTTGCACTAAATTATGATTGCGCTAATTACTTTTTGTACGTTCTATTTCTATAGAAAGTTCTGTGGATGCGCTAATTCATCATTGCGCTAACTGGCTAAAATCTGCAAATGCGCTTAAACTTGATTGCGCTAAAATAAGTACGTTTACAGTGTATGGTTTTATGTCGATTTTATTAGTAGTAAAGATTATGTTTTAGCGTATGTGTTACAACCATTCAATAACATATCAATTTCACGATACTTTTCTACATAAATTTGATACACATTTTGTAAGATTTGATAATTATATACTGTATTCAATCGGCAAACTACCAGTGGTTACTGTGTTCAAATACGCTTTTAAGTTTATATGTATGGCCAACAGACAGATCTTTAATGAAAAATCTTACAGGAGGCAGCCGTACATTACTGGATATCCCTGGGTGCCCCACCAGACAAGATCGTGATGGGGATGGCCTTGTACGGCAGGACATTCACTCTAGCTAACACCGGAAACGTTGGTCTCGGTGCCCCTACAACGGGACCAGGAAACCAAGGGCCATACACAGAGGAGCCAGGCACGCTAGCATATTATGAGGTTTTGGTCTTATTCATTGCTATTTTTATGATTTTTTTTTTCAATAAACTTATTTTAAAAATTAATTAATACAATTTATACCGTTATACATTAAGTCCATCATGTGTTTAGGAATTTAAAACGTATTCTGCATTGAAAGAAACAGCTTCAACTAATTACGTATTTTGTCAGCAGAGAGAGTGTGTAATTTTTAAGGAACAATTCGAAAGAAATAAACGTAAAGTAATGATAAATTAAACTGATCATTAGAGCTATCATTATCAATGCAAAATATGCGCCTGCAGTTTGTACTTATGCAGTTCTATTCGTTGTGATCGTGAGACTGCATATAAAGGTATATGAAGCAAACATTTAGGATAAATATGCTGATATTATTAGGTGTGTAAAAATTTGGAGAAAGGATGGACAAGAGTTTGGAACGATGAACACAAAGTTCCGTATGCATTCTCCGGAAACCAGTGGGTCGGATATGATGACGTCCAAAGTTTCACTACAAAGGTACATTGTCAACGAAATTGGTATTTACAACGACTATAATTGTCAAGTTCATTTATTTCCGCGCCTTTTCGCGGGGGAACCATTTCATTATACTATAATTGCGCTACGAACAGTTTCTATATATATTTTTTTCCCTTTTTCAGTGGTGTAGATGCGCCAATTCATCATAACGCTAATGTGTTTAAATGTATCGAAAATCTGAGTACTGTAAATTTACGTAATTCAATGCATTCATATTTTAGCGCAAAATCAAATTGAAACAGATTAGCAGAATGTCTCGGGTGATGAATTAGCGCGCCAATAATGATTGTCATAGAAACCAATGTATATAAACTACAATAAGCGCAATTTTAATTTAGCTGAATGCATCCAACGGGTAAAACGCTAAGATAAGATTACCGCTAAAATATGATGTTTACAGTATGCATTACATTTATAGTATTGTCAAGCTTTTGGTTCATATCTTCAGGCTGAATTCATCCGAGCGACGCGACTGGCGGGATCCATGGTGTGGTCGATGGACTTTGATGACTTTAATAACGTCTGTGGAAATGGTGTAAACCCGCTCATGTCTGTATTAAAGAATACTCTTGAATATCAAACAGTCGACCCAATAACACTGCCTCCAATACCCGTGACTACAACCACAACTACACCAAAGCCTATCACCAGTGTTACAACAGACAACCCACCAGGTAGATTATCAACATCATTGTTTATCGAAGGTGATCGTCATTTAATGAATCGGAAATTAAAAATAAAACAAAAATAAATGAAAAACAAAAAGGGAATTCCTGACTGAAAAAGAACATTGGTTGACACTTCTACTGAAGGATACCTTTTTAAAGCAACCTTGGTTTATAATATCATAAGGCAGATTTCGGCGATTTAATTATTTTTTTTTAATATCTTAATCTCTATTTTAGATATACCTGCGTTCAAGAGGGTGTGTTATTTCACTAACTGGGCCCAGTATAGAGGAAGTCCTATGACGTTTACCGCTGATAACATCGACCCGTTCCTCTGCACTCACATTATATATGCTTTCTCACAGCTGAACGGCAACGACATGACTACGGTCGAGTGGAATGACCTCTGTACGTATATGTATACATGTGGAACTACACATACATTGCATGTATACATGAATGGAATGAATCCGGTATGGTCATGTTGATAATGTACACTGCATCGATAGAGTCAATCAGCATTTCATGCACTCATGCAATTTTGTAAGTGCTACATATCAAGTTAGTAAATTTACATATATGAAATACTTTTGCGGTGTGGAGATATCGTTAGTTTGGATTATCAAGACAAACAGCCTTTTATAAGTTTTGACTAGATTTAGTAAGTGTAGTAAGTAATCAGCATTTGTACGTAAAGATGCAACACTTCCGACAAAGACTTAATATTAATGATTGAAAGCAAGAACCGACAACTGTGTATTTGATACAATAGTAAAAATTCCTTTAAATCTAAAGCGAATAACTAATGTATTGTATTCCGAAGAAATTATATCATATTCCACCTTTATATATAGATACAATAATCACCTCCGGAATGTTATGTCCGAATATTGGTTCCCGTATTAGAAAACAAACATGGACGACAGCATGTATATTCCACTGCCAAATTTGTAAACAGATCAACTTCAGTTCTTTACTGAGATATATTTTTGATTTTCGGTCTCATATGTGACCTTTTTATTGCCGCGTTTATCATCTTTTTCTGTTAATCTAAATGGAATCGAAGTAATCAACCAACCTATAACACGACCACACTTCATTGTACTCGAAACGACATTGATAAAGTTTCTGTCAACCGTTATCTCTCAAAACTGTATATACAAAATTTTCCTTCGAAATTATTTTTTCTGTGATATACAAATACAAAAGAACGAAGTACGAAGAAAAGAGTTGTGAGGAATACGTCCTGCTTAGTAGTAAGATGGAAGGTTGCGATTGATGTAGAGAATGTGTTGTTGGTTTTCAAACTCCAGAGGATGCATAATACTAATAGTATAGAAGGCATTCGACTTAGTTTAAAGACGTTTCACCGACGACTATGTTTACAATACATCTTACAAATGTTTATGAAATGGCACCACGGTATAAAAATATATCTAAAACCAACAAACGTGGAAAAACAACGTCCATACAATGACCGCTTATAAGACAGAAAGTGACATAAAATATAGATGGACATGGCAGAAATTCTTCGTGCTGCAATAAATTATTATTTTATTATAAGATAAAAAGTAGAACTCAGTTTTAGATGGCTTATACAGAATAAAGTATATATATATATTTTAGTATTGCAAGAAATACATATAACAGTCTTCAGTCAACCATTAACACTCTGTCAGCGATCTATCACCTTTAACATATTTTTTTCTTATTTGTTAGTCCCATTGTGTCTTCCACAGCAATATACAAGAAGGTGATGGACTGGAAAGTAACCAATTCCGCACTGAAGGTGTTATTAGCAGTAGGGGGCTATAACCATGGGGTGAAAAGATTTTCTGATATGGTTTCAACCGACAAATCAATAGAACAGTTCGCCGCTAACACGATACTGTTTCTACGGAGTTACGGGTTCGATGGCCTTGACCTTGATTGGGAGTATCCCTGCCTACGATACAAGTGAACCGAACGATAAATTTAGATTTACCCGACTTACGCAGGTCAGTTTGAACTCTTTAGATATATTTTTGTTTACTATCTAAGATTTACCCGACTCACGGAAGTCATTCCAACACTCTTAAGAAATGTTTTGATTTACCATTTTAGAATTTTCGGACACACGGGTGTCCAAAACCCTTATGAAATGTTGGAATTACCATTTCAGATAAACCAGATTAACGCAGGTCAGAATCCATTCTAAAGAACAATAGAAAATTAAAGTTAATGTCCTTATAATATTGTTGGAATATATCAGATACTTGTATCTTTTTCAAAGAGTTGGATTTCTCAATTTGTTCCAGATTTTACGTCGTGAATTCGATCTTGAAGGTACATCTAGCAATCGCCCGACATTGCTTTTGTCCGCAGCAGTAGCAGCGTCCCAGAACACCTCTGACGCCGCTTACGAGATTGACATTATATCACAGTAGGTCTATGAAACGAAAGAATCGACAACTTACAAATATGCTTATACTGTATAATTATTAATATTCGCGGGAATTTAATTTTGCTGAAAATATCACGAAAATAAAAACCTTCAAATATCTATATTTACAAACAAACATTTTGAAGTGTTTACTGGAAAATATTTACAAAGTTGCGCCAAAGAAAACAACATCTAAAATATATTTTCTCTAACTTTCGGTCCCTAGCTTCACTGATTGATTCTTAAAGAACCGATATAGTAACTTCATGCAGCATTGTACTCAATATTTCATCTAATTTTAATTTATGTATAAAGATGTTATTTATTCATTTTTGTCTTTTGTAAATTTTATTTGAAGAAATGCCTATTATCTCATAAAACTATTCTGACATTGTCTGGTTACAGGAATCTTGATTTTATTAATCTGATGTCGTACGATTTCCATGGTACCTGGGATGACACTACCGGACATAATAGCCCACTGTATGCCAGACAGAGTGAAACGACATTCCAGAAATCACTGAACCAGGTAACGTGAGTTAAATATAATGGAAATAGTACATTTATTACAACTTAACATCAGTTGTCACTACATATTACATGTACTAATGTAATGCATCCGTGTATAAACAAGCCTGAAACTACCATTGTCTCTATAACTCTGTTGTTATGGGTTTTATTATTTAACTAGATAGCTGCAGTAAAAGACTATAGTTAAAACAGTTAGTTGTCGTCCTCCAATCGGTTAGCTAAAAGAAACTCATTAACAAAAAATAAAAAATAAATAGATAAATAAATGTGTTATGGACTGACTTTATTAACATATGTAAATTTTAGGGCTGACTTTATTAACATATGCAAATTTTATAGCTGATTTTATCAACTTATGTATTTTTTTGTAATTACTTTATTTACATATGTAAATTTTAGTGCTGACTTAATTAACATATGTAAGTTTTAGCTGACTTCATGAACATATGTAAATTTTAGTGCTTACTTCATTAACATATGTAATTTTCAGTGCTGACATCATAAACATACATGTATGTAAATGTTACTGCTGACTTCATTAACATATGTAAATTTTAGGACGCTGCCGTACAATACTGGATATCCGGGGGCACCCCGCCACATAAACTGGTGATGGGACTGGCATTGTATGGTCGATCTTTTACTCTTGCTTCTGCAAATGATGTTGGTCTGAATGCTTCCGTGATTGGAGGTGGATCGCCTGGCCAATACACTAGGGAATCTGGATATATGGGATATTACGAGGTAGGTCGGAATTTATTTATTTATCTTTTTTTTTGTCATGGTTTTCATCTTATTTATTTTGAATGTAACCATAAATTGATTTCGGGGTTTTGTTTTTAGATGTGTGATAGAGTGGAAAATAAAGGTTGGACGCGAGTATGGGACAATGAACATCAGATCCCCTTCGCCTTCAGTGGAAACCAGTGGGTCGGTTATGACGATGTTGAGAGTTTCACCGTTAAGGTACAATTTATTTTGATAATTTGCGTGGTTCTATTGGAATATTACAAATTATCTTGTGCTAGATAATAATATGTATTGTTTGTAAAAGTAAAATTTTAAAAATTCATTTTGTATACGCTCACACTGATATCCTGTGTTGTTATGTTGCGTCCGTCCGTCCGTTCACCCGGACGTCCGTCCATCTGTTTACAGATTCTTGTGACCGTAACTAGTCTCACAGTTTTCAACCAAATATACTCCACACATGATAAATCAGTTTGACATGAAGTAGCGCGTATCTTAAAACGGAGCGACCGCGAGGACTTAAGAGTTAAAACAAAGGACTTGTATTGTTTTTTTTTTGTTTTTTTTTTTTCAAAATTTCGCGTATTAGCATTTTGGTTATGAATCTTGTCAATAAATTCGTGGATGAAAACGGATATCTTTATTTTGCAAACAGCATCTTCAGATGGACTTTGATGATTACATAGGCAGAACTTATAGCTTTGGATTTTTCGTAACTAATACAAGTTCACATGCTATTAAAATATTCGAATCAATGTTAAGAGTGGTATTGGTATATTGTATACTACCTACATATACTTGACAGATCCATGTTTGATACATATATACTTTTAAAAAACAGATGTTGACTTTTGTTCTTGTTTTTCTTTTGTTTTTGCTTTTTTTTTGTTTTAAATTTTTTTGGTTTTGGTTTATTGAATATCTGTCGTATCAGGACCTTGACGAAAATCAGTTGCTATCATCAATTTAAGCTAAATATAAGATATTCCGTCATTTTCCGATGTTATCTCACAGCGAAAAAGTCTATATTGTTATAATGGCAAACATGAAACGGTTTATAGTTCCCTAAGTTACCTATATATATTATGTACCTATGTTTACACTGTATACATGTACATTTAACCGCAGGCGCATTACATCAAGTCACGTGGACTAGGAGGCTCCATGGTGTGGGCGATGGATTTGGACGACTTCAACAATGTGTGTGGGTTAGGAATTAACCCAATGATGTCTGCATTAAAGAAAATACTGAGTTCGCCAACCATCGGATCTACAATCACCCCGACCATAGCGCCACCTAGTGCGAGGCCGACTACAGGTATTGATGATACTATAGCTGATAATCATATACGAAAAACCTGGTAAAACGTGGCTATTTTCGCGGGGGGTTAATTTAGCGATTTCGATTTGTAAACCATAATTTTCGCGATCGATCCACCTTCATTTGTAATTCGAGGTTGCGCAAACTGTTATTAAAATAATACGTGTGGGGTGAATTTTCACGACCAAAAGGATTCCTCGTAATTAGCGTATATTTTCCCATCGCGCAAATTTCAACGTTTACAGTAATATCATACATGATACATATTTCATATAAGTTATGCAGGCTTTTTCTGACGATTCGGATTGATTTATATAAACTTGAGCACACCAAGGTTTAGTCTCCTGTATGTGACATTTTCATCAATTAAAAATCTTGCATTTAGACGCTGTCATCCTTGTCACATGAAAAACTTAACTCCTGTTTCAGACGCTGTAACACGTTCTACTACAACACCGCATCCAGGTAAAACTACTACAGCAGCGGTTGTTCGTACGACGACCAGTTCTAATGCGGAGACCACGTCTAATTCTCAAACTTCGTGTGGTAGGTACTCATTCAAAGTATTGTCTAAATGGTATTACTTTACGTTATATTGTGTTTAGTGGTACCAGATATAGAAAATGCTGAACTACCTTTATAATCAATACTATGCTTGTTTTCAAATTTGGTGGCATTTTCCGTTGTATCTCCAATCAGGTGTCCTGACTTTACGATTGTCCCTTCTGCTTGTGCTACTTTGTTTTGAGATTTGGTGACATTTTCCGTTGTAGTTCCAACACTGAGTCCTGAATCCATGATTTCCCTTCTGCTTGCTATGCTTCTTTTGAGATTTGGTGACATTTTACCTTTGTAGCACCAACCCTGTGTCCTGATTCAACGATAGTCCCTTCTGCTTGCGATGCTGCCTGTGTATTCCAATGCTGCAATGGAAGTCACGTTGAGTATTGCTGCAATTATGGCTATGTATGGAACGATAGGGACAAAAACTGCCAAAAGACTGTACAGACGACCACCACACCACGTCCCATAGTTTCAACCCAGATAAACTGTGATGGTAATTATAATGCTAAAGTTGTGAATTAACATCTTTGGCCGTGAATTTATTATATTGATATTAACCGACACAAAGATAGGGTTAATATGGCAATAGAAAGGTATGTATATATGTGTATTCACTGAACCGAATATTAGTTTTACATGGCCGATCATTCATGATGTCATACCAAGAATTTATAGAACTAGTCTTCACTTCGCATTGACAACGGTGTCAATGCCAACACTGACCAAAACGTGATTTGTCACACATTTTAGATCAGTAGAACTCGTAGATTATACAAATACATGTAATTCAAGTGAGTGATATACAATATGGTAGACAAAAACATATCCGAGTGGAAGTACGTTGTATAAAATATTTTTTAGTATTATTTACTTAATAATAATAAAAATACTATATACTTCTGAATATACTTCTGAATTTAATCCGGTCGGAAGCAAGCACGTCTATTGGCTAAATATTACATTATCATCCGATAACTAAACAAACGACGTGGCTATTTGTAACCTGCTTTTTTTGAATTGGTCAGAAGTGCTGCATAGTAAATTACAGAAATGAGTCGGTTAAATGAAATGTACATGTCATGTCATTAAATAATGTAGATTTACTTACATGTATATGACATAACTTCAACTACTCTTAAGTCAACCCCTGTTTGTTAAGTTATGGACATATTACACGAATTAAAACAATTCAAGTCGGTCTTTATAAGATTATTGATATTGTATACAATTCTTCGATATTCTGGCCCAATCATTAATATTCCTAAGTTAAGACATTTCTTTAAAACTTCTTACATTAACGTAATATAGAGACAAAGAAAACTTCTTTAGAATTTGTCTTAAATTCCGATAACGCGTTCCCATGGAGGATGTTTTGTTCAGAATTCCGTAATAAGCTAAAGATCGTTGGTCCAACCAGGACGAGTTACTGACTATTCAATAATGACTTTGAACTTGGATACAGATCTTTGATGGTGCTGTTTAGGAGACCCCGACTTTTTGTCATTTAATGTCTACCAAACGTGCACGTTTGGCACGTTGTTTACTTTAAGCACGCTTAACATGTTTGACATATTAAACATATTTGTCATGTTGTCTATATCAATCATGTTTGACATGTTGTATATATTAAGAATGTTTGACATACTGTCTATATTAAGCATGTTTGACATGTTGTATATATTAAACATGTTTGACATGTTGTGTATATTAAGCATGTTTGACATGTTGTATATATTAAACATGTTTGACATGTTGTCTATATTAAACATGTTTGACATGCTGTCTATATTAAGCACGTTTGACATTTTGTCTATGTTAAACATCTTTGATATGCTGTCTATATTAAGCTTGTTTGACATGTTGTATATATTAATCACGTTTGACATTTTGTCTATGTTAAACATGTTTGACATTTTGTCTATATTAAACATGTTTGACATTTTGTCTATATTAAACATGTTTGACATTTTGTCTATATTAAGCACGTTTGACATTTTGTCTATATTAAGCACGTTTGACATTTTATCTATATTAAGCACGTTTGACATTTTGTCTATATTAAGCTTGTTTGACTTTTTGTCTATATTAAGCACGTTTGACATTTTGTCTATATTAAGCATGTTTGACATTTTGTCTATATTAAGCACGTTTGACATTTTGTGTATATCAAGCTTGTTTGACATTTTGTCTATATTAAGCTTGTTTGACATTTTGTCGATATTAAGCATGTTTGACATTTTGTCTATATTAAGCACGTTTGACATTTTGTCTATATTAAGCTTGTTTAACATTTTGTCTATATTAAGCATGCTTGACATTTTGTCTATATTAAGCACGTTTGACATTTTGTCTATATTAAACATGTTTGACATTTTGTCTATATTACGCACGTTTGACATTTTGTCTATATTAAGCACGTTTGACATTTTGTCTATGTTAAGCTTGTTTGACATTTTGTCTATATTAAGCACGTTTGACATTTTGTCTATATTAAGCATGTTTGACATTTTGTCTATATTAAGCACGTTTGACATTTTGTCTATATCAAGCTTGTTTGATATTTTGTCTATATTAAGCTTGTTTGACATTTTGTCGATATTAAGCATGTTTGACATTTTGTCTATATTAAGCACGTTTGACATTTTGTCTATATCAAGCTTGTTTGACATTTTGTCTATATTAAGCATGCTTGACATTTTGTCTATATTAAGCACGTTTGACTATATTACGCACGTTTGACATGTCTATATTAAGCTTGTTTGACATTTTGTCCATGTTAAAAATGTTTGACATGCTGTCTATATTAAGCTTGTTTGACATTTTGTCTATATTAAACATGTTTGACATTTTGTCTATATTACGCACGTTTGACATGTCTATATTGAGCACGTTAGGCATGTTATTTATTAAGCATGTTTCACCTTTTTTTTATATTAAACACATCTGACATGTCTTTATTCAACACGTTTGACATGCTGTCTATATTGAGAACGTTGGCATCTTATGCTCGTTTTTGGCATGTTGTTTATATTAAGCCCGTTCGATGATACACATTTCAGCCCCATCCAGCTGTACACATGGCCAGTTCTCACCTGATCCTTGTGATGACCAATGCTTCTATAACTGTGGCCATGGAATCTCCTATCACCAATGCTGTGCAACTGGCAGAGTGTGGGACAACTATATCAAGGACTGTAACTATCCTGAACTCATACAGGATGACCTCAATTGTCGTAAGTGAATGTTAAATTTTGTTTAGCATCTGGTTTTGCAGTAATATTTACCCCATTCCCGCGAACTGTTATATACGATAAAAGATATATATATATATATATTTATATGGAGTCTACTGATGAGTCTTGATGGACAAGGTACACATGCCTTATATATTAATCTATACATTTATAATGATGCTATTTCACTTGTCTTTTGTAAATTCTTGATATGTAGGTAAAAAAATTAATAACATGTATATAAATATATTAATTTCATTGATGACATAATCAGCGAATTTATCAAAAGGATTTCCATTTTAGTCATCTGAAATCAACAATAGTAGCTGTACCTCATTAACGGCTGAATAAACTTAATATATTGAATCATAACAACAGCTGCATAAACATTTGACATTTTCTAGCAAAATAAAGCTACGTTTGTTAGACATATCACAGTGATACAACGTATACATCACTGTCAACCAACTACATGTATATCTTAAACATTGTTACCTATCCAAAATATCAATACATTTAACGTCAATACATCAAACATCAATACCCATTCTTCACTAAAGATTAATGCTACTTTTATGAATCTTAGCAATGCCATTGGACTATTTAGTAAACCTTCTATTTATGTATTGGAATGACGTATCTGGTTCCTCCCACCGTCTTACTCTTGTATAAATACATTTACTTTCGATTCTTTACAATTATACTTTAGCATCAAAAGAGGGAGTGTAACATCTTTCTGCCAGGTCTCACCTGAAGTTTTTCTGGAAGAAGACTTATATAGGCTTAGCCTGTTGTCTGATTCTTTTAACAATGCTGTAATATTGCATGCATAAATATATGTATGTATTATACATGTATTGTTAATAAAAAATATTTTGAAAATAAAAAATACCAATGCACGTTAAATACATTAAATTATTTATCGAAACCGATTCACAAACCATATATAGTTCTTAGAGATGTTACAAATAAACAACATTCTCCATTTAAGAGTATTCATATTTTCGCTGTAAAAATCTATCATACTTCAACATGTACTTACTAGTTTCGACATTTTTCAGGCCCTAAAGTGTGTCCACCATTTGAGTTTCTGCCCGAACCTTGCGTCCCTCATTGTTACTACCAATGTTCCTCCACCGGCCTTGACATCAGATTCTGTTGCAATCAAGGAACGATTTGGGATGATTCCATTAAAGCATGCAACTACCCACCAGCGATGGACGAAGTTAACGCCGTGTTTAATATTATACAGCCATCCACAACTCCAGCCGGAAAGACACTGAGATCCGGAACTAATACTTTAACACATCAGATTAATTTCATTGGTTGCGGTAAGACAGTTCACCCAATATACACCAGTTTGTGATTACCGTTATGAAATTTAGATATAAATTCAATTTCAGCTTTTCACAACCGTGATATTTATCATTGATATCATTTCAGGCATTTCAGGCATTTCAGTGTCGTTTTCACCACAAAAAACGACGTTTCCAACACAAGTGAAAAGTGATCACGTGACCACGCCTCAGCAAATCATTGAAAAGGAGAAAAGGCATATTCGCCGGACAATGTCAACAACAAAAGAACCCGATCAAACAAATCCACTGATAAAGCAAACTCAACCTATAATCTTATTCACAAAACAGACAGACTCTACCGAATCACCAACAAAACTTCCAGACCCAACAAAGTCACAAGTAAAAGAAACGGATTCACCAAATCTACCAATGAAGCAAACTTATCCAACAAAGTTGCAGACAAAGTCAACTGATATAACAAGGTCACCGACAAAGCCAGCTGATGAAACATGGATACCGACAAAGCCAGCTGATAAAACATGGATATCGACGAAGCCAACTGATAAAACATGGATATCGACAAAGCCAACTGATATAACAAAGTTACCGACAAAGCCAACAGATAAAACATGGATATCGACAAAGCCAGCTGATGAAACATGGATACCGACAAAGCCAGCTGATAAAACATGGATATCGACGAAGCCAACTGATAAAACATGGATATCGACAAAGCCAACTGATAAAACATGGATACCGACAAAGCCAACTGATGTAATAAGGTCGCCTACAAAGCCAACAGATATAAAAAAGTTACCGACAAAGCCAACTGATAAAACATGGATATCGACAAAGCCAACTGATGTAACAAGGTCGCCTACAAAGCCAACTGATGTAACAAAAATACTGACAAAGCCAACTGATAAAACATGGATACCGACAAAGCCAACTGATAAAACATTGATATCGACAAAGCCAACTGATGTAACAAGGTCGCCTACAAAGCCAACTGATATAACAAAGTTACCGACAAAGCCAACTGATGAAACATGGATACCGACAAAGCCAACTGATGTAACAAAGTTACCGACAAAGCCAACTGATAAAACATGGATACCGACAAAGCCAACTGATGTAACAAAGTTACCGACAAAGCCAACTGATAAAACATGGATACCGACAAAGCCAACAGATATAAAAAAGTTACCGACAGAGCCAACTGATAAAACATGGATATCGACAAAGCCAACTGATGTAACAAAATCACCGACAAAGCCAACTGATAAAAAATGGATACCGACAAAGCCAACTGATGAAACATGGATATCGACGAAGCCAACTGATGTAACAAAGTTACAGACAAAGCCAACTGATAAAAAATGGATACCTACAAAGCCAACTGATAAAACAAAGTTACCGACGAAGCCAACTGATGAAACATGGATACAGACAAAGCCAACTGATAAAACAAAGTTACCGACAAAGCCAAATAATGCACCAATATCACCGACAAAGCCAACTAATAAAACATGGATATCGACGAAGCCAACTGATGTAACAAAGTTACCGACAAAGCCAACTGATGTACCAATATCACCGACAAAGCCAACTGATAAAACATGGATAACGACAAAGCCAACTGATGTAACAAAGTTACCGACAAAGCCAACTGATGTACCAATATCACCGACAAAGCCAACTGATAAAACATGGATATCGACAAAGCCAACTGATGTAACAAAGTTACCGACAAAGCCAACTGATGAAACATGGATACAGACGAAGCCAACTGATAAATCATGGATATCGACGAAGCCAACCGATAAAAAATGGATACCAACAAAGCCAACTGACAAAACATGGATATCGACAAAGCCAACTGATGTAACAAGGTCGCCTACAAAGCCAACTGATATAACAAAGTTACCGACAAAGCCAACTGATAAAACATGGATACCGACAAAGCCAACTGATAAAACATGGATATCGACAAAGCCAACTGATAAAACATGGATATCGACAAAGCCAACTGATGTAACAAGGTCACCGACAAAGCCAACTGATAAAACATGGATATCGATGAGGCCAACTGATAAAACATGGATACCGACGAAGCAAACGGATGTAACAAGGTCACAGACGAATCCAACTGATATAACAAAGTTACCAACAAAGCCAACTGATAAAACATGGATATCGACAAAGCCAACTGATGTAACAAAATCACCGACAAAGCCAGATGATAAAACATGGATATCGACGAAAGCCAACTGATGTAACAAGGTCACCGACGCAACCAACTGATAAAACATGGATATCGACGAAGCCAACTGATGTAACAAACTCACCGACAAAGCCGACTGATGAAACATGGATATCGACGAAGCCAACTGATGTAACAAAGTTACCGACAAAGCCAACTGATAAAAAATGGATACCGACAAAGCCAACTGATGAAACATGGATATCAACGAAGCCAACTGATGTAACAAAATCACCGACAAAGCCAACTGATAAAACATTGATATCGACAAAACCAACTGATGTAACAAAGTCACCGACGAAGCCAACTGATAAAACATGGATATCGACAAAGCCAACTGATAAAACATGGATATCGACAAAGCCAACTGATGTAACAAGGTCACCGACAAAGCCAACTGATAAAACATGGATATCGACGAAGCCAACTGATAAAACATGGATACCGACGAAGCAAACGGATGTAACAAGATCACCGACGCAGCTAACTGACAAAATATGGATATTGACAAAGCCAACTGATGTAACAAAGTTACCGACAAAGCCAACTGATAAAACATGGATATCGACAAAGCCAACTGATAAAACATGGATACAGACGAAGCCAACTAATATAACAAAGTCACCGACAAAGCCAACTGATAAAACAAAGTCACCGACAAAGCCAACTGATAAAACATGGATATCGACGAAGCCAACTGATGTAACAAAGTTACTGACAAAGCCAACTGATAAAACATGGATACCGACAAAGCCAACTGATGAAACATGGATATCGACGAAGCCAACTGATAAAACATGGATATCGACGAAGCCAACTGATAAAACATGGATATCGACAAAGCCAACCGATAAAACATGGATATCGACAAAGCCAACTGATGTAACAAGGTCACCGACAAAGCCAACTGATAAAACATGGATATCGACGAAGCCAACTGATGTAACAAGGTCACCGACAAAGCCAACTGACAAAACATGGATATCGACAAAGCCAACTGATAAAACATGGATATCGACAAAGCCAACTGATAAAACAAAGTCACCGACAAAGCCAACTGATAAAACATGGATATCGACGAAGCCAACTGATTTAACAAAGTTACTGACAAAGCCAACTGATAAAACATGGATACCGACAAAGCCAACTGATAAAACATGGATACCGACAAAGCCAACTGATGAAATATGGATATCGACGAAGCAAACTGATAAAACATGGATATCGACAAAGCCAACTGATGTAACAAAATCACCGACAAAGCCAGCTGATAAAACATGGATATCGACGAAGCCAACTGATGTAACAAGGTCACCGACGCAGCCAACTGATAAAACATGGATATCGACGAAGCCAACTGATGTAACAAACTCACCGACAAAGCCGACTGATGAAACATGGATATCGACGAAGCCAACTGATGTAACAAAGTTACCGACAAAGCCAACTGATAAAAAATTGATACCGACAAAGCCAACTGATGAAACATGGATATCAACGAAGCCAACTGATGTAACAAAATCACCGACAAAGCCAACTGATAAAACATGGATATCAACAAAACCAACTGATGTAACAAAGTCACCGACGAAGCCAACTGATAAAACATGGATATCGACAAAGCCAACTGATAAAACATGGATATCGACAAAGCCAACTGATGTAACAAGGTCACCGACAAAGCCAACTGATGAAACATGGATATCGACGAAGCCAACTGATAAAACATGGATACCAACGAAGCAAACGGATGTAACAAGATCACCGACGCAGTTAACTGACAAAACATGGATATCGACAAAGCCAACTGATGTAACAAAGTTACAGACAAAGCCAACTGATAAAACATGGATATCGACAAAGCCAACTGATAAAACATGGATACCGACAAAGCCAACTGATGAAACATGGATATCGACGAAGCCAACTGATAAAACAAAGTTACCGACAAAGCCAACTGATAAAACATGGATATCGACAAAGCCAACTGATAAAACATGGATATCGACAAAGCCAACTGATAAAACATGGATACCGACAAAGCCAACTGATGAAACATGGATATCGACGAAGCCAACTGATAAAACATGGATATCGACGAAGCCAACTGATGAAACATGGATATCGACAAAGCCAACTGATGTAACAAGGTCACCGACAAAGCCAACTGATAAAACATGGATATTGACGAAGCCAACTGATGTTACAAGGTCACCGACAAAGCCAACTGACAAAACATGGATATCGACAAAGCTAACTGATAAAACATGGATATCGACAAAGCCAACTGATAAAACAAAGTCACCGACAAAGCCAACTGATAAAACATGGATATCGACGAAGCCAACTGATTTAACAAAGTTACTGACAAAGCCAACTGATAAAACATGGATACCGACAAAGCCAACTGATGAAATATGGATATCGACGAAGCCAACTGATAAAACATGGATATCGACGAAGCCAACTGATGTAACAAAATCACCGACAAAGCCAACTGATGAAACATGGATATCGACGAAGCCAACTGATAAAACATGGATATCGACGAAGCCAACTGATGTAACAAAGTTACCGACAAAGCCAACTGATGAAACATGGATATCGACGAAGCCAACTGATGTAACAAGGTCACCGACAAAGCCAACTGATAAAACATGGATATCGACGAAGCCAACTGATGCAACAAGGTCACCGACGAAGCCAACTGATAAAACATGGATATCGACGAAGCCAACTGATGTAACAAAGTTACCGACAAAGCCAACTGATATAACAAAGTTACCTACAAAGCCAACTGATAAAACATGGATATCGACGAAGCCAACTGATGAAACATGGATACCGACAAAGCCAACTGATAAAACATGGATATCGACGAAGCCAACTCATATAACAAAGTTACCTACAAAGCCAACTGATATAACAACATCACTGACAAAACAAACGGATCATACAAAACCACCAACAAAACAAACCCCTGCAACAATGTCACCGACAAAACAAACTCATTCAACAGAGTCCCAGACAAAACCGACAACAAACTCGCCGACAAAACAAACGACGGATTCAACAAAGTTGCCGACAAAGCAAACTCATCGAACAAACTCGCCGACAAAACAAACGACGGATTCAACAAAGTTGCCGACAAAACAAACAACGGATTCAACAAAGTTGCCGACAAAACAAACTCATCGAACAAACTCGCCGACAAAACAAACGACGGATTCAACAAAGTTGCCAACAAAACAAACGACGGATTCAACAAACTCGCCGACAAAACAAACGACGGATTCAACAAAGTTGCCGACAAAGCAAACTCATCGAACAAACTCGCCGACAAAACAATCAGTTTCGACGCCACAGGGTACATGGACACCAACTAAACTGACATCTACCTCTGAACTTTCTTCGTTGAGGATATCGTTGACGACAAGTCCATCAGATGCAGCCGAATCTTCTACAACTGGTGAGACTGCGATACATGTTGTTGAAGGATGTCTTCCCGGGTCAGGGCTCTGCATTATTGAGAATGATGACCTTGGCAACAATGGAGGTATCTTTATGATTTTTTTTCTTCATTTTGATAAACATTTTAATATTATTCAACGAATGATGCTTTTAAAATAAATTCCTTAAATACAGTGTAACACACTATTAGTTATAGAAAGACTGGAAGATAATGCTAAAAAACAAAAACAAAAAATCATAAATATTATAGTATTTAGAATTCATTTTAATTTCCTGCTTCCAACAAAAATTAATGAACGTATCTAAACGGTAACCTTATTTGAACGTTCCCTTGTTTGGAGTATTTTATTGAAGTATAATTGCGTTATTTAACAGTTGATTTCTGAGGAAATCATTGTGGTACTGCCGATTCCTCATTGGTTTTATGCTAAAATTTGAATATACCAATATTAAAACATTAAATCTATTACTTGGCTTTTCACTAATATGTGTTGTGTAGCGCCCTATACAAAATTGTAATATTCCTACTACATCATCATATTTTAGTGTAAATAAATACTTAATTAATTATCATATGAAATTGTAATATTCCTACTACATTATAGTATTAAATTGTAATATCTCTCCTACATTATCATAACAAGTTGTAATTCCTACTACATTATATCAAAAAGTAATACTCCTTCAACAATATCATATCAAATTGTATTAGTCCTACTACATTATAGTATTAAATTGTAATATCTCTACTACATTATAATATCAAATTGTAATATTCCTACTTCATTAACATATCAAAGAGTAAGATTCCTACCTTATTATCAAATAAAATTGTAATATGCTTACTATTATCATATTAAATTGCAATATGCTTACTACATTATCATATCAAAGTGTAATAAATGAAATAAATCATGAGTAAGGTTTAAGATATAGTATCAGAACATATTTTATCAAATGTATGTACAAGATAATAATAAAAAGCATGTAACGTCATCAGCGTTATCATCAATAACTGACGTTCGAATGACTTCACATGCTTGTCCTGGCAGTGATAATCTTACCGTCCAAATTAAAATTAGAAAGGTTTTTTTTTTTTCTTCTCTCTCTTTCGTGTTTTTTTAAAGAAAAAAAAAAGAAAAGAAATTGAAAAAAAAATAGTAAGGTTTAGCGGGAAATTAAGTCTTCGCTTATTCAAACAAAATCGGATTAAATGATAAACATAATCTTACACTCGTATTAATGCAATATGAAATTTATCAAAATCAGCATAAAAGCTGGTGGTGTGGCACACCATTAAACCCGTTTAATAAGAACATCTACACCTGTATGGTTTGGTAAAGTAAACCTCGCCAACGAGAGATTAGCAAGGTTGTGATAAAATTTCATTTTTGTTTCTTTGTAGGGACACGTGTAAAGTCTATCGGGCTTGCCTGTTGGTTTCTTACCCTACTGGCTGCAACATTGACGTGGCAGGAACTTTTTTAACCAATTAAGCTGTAGATATAGGACAAGAGAACATTCATATCGAAGTCTCGCTAACTTATCTGGCTAATACTGCACCTGTTGATCAGGTCTAACTCATGTTATTACATGTTAAAGTAAATGTGTTTCTATTTTCTTACCAATATATCAGTTGTATATTCCCTGTATATATAAATAAAATATTAAAGGTGGATGGTATTCAATTTTTTTTTTTGAATTGCATATACACGCATGTATATATGTATACATACAGCTAGCCATTTGAGTGATTTTTTTCCTGGAGATTAATAGATTAACAGTACATGTATATGTCAATATAACCAAACATCTTGCTATATATTTTTCGTATTCTTTAATAAGTTTTGGTTACCGAAATCTGGCGTTTATATCAGACTAATGAATATATTACCAGTTTAAATATGATTGCACTGACTGAAATCAAATGCTTCCGGAACAACTAAGCTAATGTCAGTTGTCTCTGACCAAGACAAAGTGTTTTAGAACTTAATATTGCCAAAAATCAATATACAAACAATTATTATCAATTCCATACAAGAATCATCATTTGAAACAGGTCGTAACTACACTATATATTATATCTCACCGAGACATTATATACATGTACCTGGAACGTATATAGATGATATATACATGTATTTGTATTGGTTTTGAGTATATATTATGTAAATTTATGTAAATATTGACACTATGTCAATGTGTCTCAAACATATAATACGATAATAATTATCAGTTCTGTACAAGCACCCTAATTTAAAACTGGACCAAACTATACTGTACAGCATCAATCGATGGGCATTAATTACTGCATACTATTATCTCCAAACACCCTGACTCTCTGTCCTATTTCAGTACACCTTCTTCATATATATTCTCTATTACATGGGGTCATAAAAATATCTATAATTCTGTAATATGTCTCAAGTATTGACTTGTTACAGTTTGGCGTATATATAATCGGAGGTGTGAATTTCACGAAACACTAATAACATGAGACTTATAGCAGAATTCACCTGATACTTCCCCAACAAAAATAACCGCCAAATCAATATCATTGAGGGCTGTCAGTGTTTGTGTTCGACCGAATAGAGATAATGTCCAATTTGCATATTTAAATTTCTCATTTAAATATGATGTAAAATTTGGGCATAGTAACGTCTAAAATAATTTTGTGATGTCGGTTTTAGCCCACCATCCTTCCTTCAGTATCTTTCTAATAAAGAACTATCTAAGCTGGAAAACTTTGTGATAGGTTCATTTGCACATACCATTGTAATTGTTACTGTTATTTAAAAATAAATTGTAAAACATTAATAAAGAAGTATAGGTCCAGAGTTAATTATGTGAACAGAGAAATAAGGACACTACTGGACTTTTATTCTCTGTCTGACATTTTGAGAGAATCAGAAATCAGTTGTTGTTTTTACGGAAATTGTTTACTCTCAAACGTATGGTGAACGTTACTATACGTATTATGCAAGGGAATGGTATTGAATATAATGAAACTCTTTTTTATAAACGTACATAGACAGAGAAAATTAATTCTCAAATGTACAAAGTTTGATAAAGTTTTTATATCCTCTGTCAAATTTTCGATAGAATTTGTAAATTGAGGTATTTTTAAATCGGTAGGTTTGCAACATCACCGTGATCACGAGATTTTTCTGTTATATATAAAGACTGACTGCTACTGGTTTGAAAACGAGGCCAGGTGTGATTTTTCCAGCTAGCCTGGGTTGTTGCACGAACAAAGCTCCATCCAAGAGGGTAAACTGGTATCCGATCGGTTTCTTTTATAATGACATCGATGGTTTTGTGCTTTATTTAGTTATTTAAAATGGGTTTTTTTTTAAAGGAGTTATGTATTGATAATAATTAAAATGTTAATTCCATATTACTTTCCAATTATTGAATGACGTTTTTATCTGTAAATATTGAATAAAATTTTATGAAACTTAAAAAAAGCCTGGGTTATAATCCAAGAGGGTAAACTGGTATCCGATCTGTTTCTTTTATAATTACATCGATGGTTTTGTGCTTTATTTATTTATTTAAAATGTTTTTTTTAAAGGAGTTATGTATTGATAATAATTAAAATGTTGATTCCATATTACTTTCCAATTATTGAATGACGTTTTTATCTGTAAATATTGAATAAAATTGTATGAAACTTAAAAAAAAGCACGAACAAAGCTCCCTAATGAAAAAGCTTCTGAACCCTGACCCTCTCCTTGATTACAGTGAATACTTCTTTGCTGAGTCAATAACACAACCCGTTGTTGATTTAAACTGAATAATGGCCAAAGATTAAGACCTAGTGTTTCGTCCATGATTGTTAATATCAAGGTAAAGTGGTTATTTGTAAGGATAACATTGCCTCAGACGGTTAAAAAAAGCTGAAGATATCTACGCTGTGAGAACGGTTTAATATTGGCGAAACAAAGAATTCTTGTCATATAATCACATGTTATTAAACAAATATTGAAGGTACAATAAAATTCCTTTCTCTTTTTAATTGTTCTAATATTTTTACAGAGCAGAACGTGTTTTCTGTGTGTTCCTCCTTTGACATTCAAGACAGGCACAATGGTTGTGAAACCATTATTAAGAATTTACAAGTGTTCCAATATAAAAAAATGTCGGACAAGACCATATCCTTTTTAGAGTGAATTTGTATTTCATTCTGAATTAAAGTATAAAAACAAGGTAATGGCCATGTCCAAGATTATTTTTTTATCATAGCACTTTAAAAAAAAGTTCTAAGTAGTGTTCCAAAACAAATGTTACTGTGTTGAATGTCAACAGGAGTAGCGTAGTGGGAGAAGGTCTTGTTCTGTAAATGAAATTATAGCAATTGAAGGGAGATAGGATTATAATTGTATCTTAAATATTCTTTTGATAACGTGTGATTATGCGGCCAATGAGAAGAATATTCTTTGTTTCGCCAATATCAAACCGTTCTGACAATATAAATTTATTCAGCTTTTCCTCGAGTGTCTGAGGAAATCATAACCTTAAAAAGGAATCACTTTACCTTGATATTAACAATCACGGACAGAACATTGGGCCATGGCCTTTCACCATTAATTAGTTCACACTAACTAACGGGTTGTGTTAGTGACTCAGCAAAGAAGTATTCACTGCAAACGAGGAGGGGTCAGGGTTCAGAAGCTTTCGCATTAGGGAGCTTTGTTTGTGTGAAAACCCAGGCTAGCTAGGAACATCACACTTGGCCTCGTTTTCAGAGCACTCTCTGTCAGTCTTTATATATTACGGAAAATTCCAGTGAGTGCGGTGGAATTGCAAACCTGTCGATCTAAACATTCCTCATTTTACAAATTCTATTGAAAATCAGAGAGGGGATATCTATATTATAGCAAACTTTGTAATTTGAGAAATTAATTTTCTGTGTCTATGTACGTTTAGATAGAAAATATGTTCAATATATTCAATATAATTCACTAGCATGCATATACTAACGTTCATCATACGTTTGAAAGTAAACGATTTCCGTAAAAATATCATTTGATTTCTGCTTCTCCATAAGTTTCAGATAGAGAGTAAAAGTCCATTAGTGTCCTTATTTCTCTTTTCACATAATTAACTCTGGACCTGTACTTCTTGATTAATATTTTACAATTTAATTTCAAATAACAGTAACAAATACGTGTGTCTGTGCAAATGAACCCATCACAGAGTTTTCCGGCTTGAGCAGTTCTTTATGAGAACGGAACTGAAGGGAGGAAGGTGGGCTAGAACCGACATCACAAAATTATTTTAGATGTTACTATGCCCAAATTTTACATCATATTTAAATGAGCAATTTAAATATGCAAATTGGATAGTATCTCCAATTTTCTGTATTCGGACATACACACACCGTCAATGATTATGATTTAGGCGATTATTTATAAATGGAAAGTGTTAGATAAATAGAGGTTACACAACGAGTGGTTGTTGGATATGGAATTTATTTCACACGAGTAAGTTATTTTTTAAAAGTTACAAAAGACACGCGCTTTAGGGAGTGTTTTTTGCAACTTTTAAAAAATAACTTACTCGTGTGAAATAAATTCCATATCCAACAATTTAAGTCTATCGATCTATGATGTACAATAAAGTTTAGGCCTGCTTCAAATGAGGGTGCTTGTACAGAAATTGGAATTGATAATAATTGTTCGTGTTGTGACCATACCATAGTTTGGATGTTTGAGACACGTTGACATAATGTCAATATTTACAAAATATCTACTCAAAACCAGTACGTATATATACAGAGACATATATTTTATATACGTCCCTGGTATATACCATTTTGCTGAGATACTGCTTTTGCAATCTTATTTTACAATAAAGTTAACAAAACAAGGTAATGGCTATGGTGTTCCTCCTAGAGCGATATTGGAAATTTGGCCCTAACGGAACACCATAAATGATCGTGCCCGAGATTTTTTTTTTCTTTTTTCAAAAAGTAGTTTACGCTTGAAAATTCTTAATAATGATCCGCAAAAATTGTAACTGTCTTCAATTTGAAGAGAACTGTAGTGGAAAAACACGTCCGGATCTTTGAATAAAATTAGAGCAATTGAAGAGAGATAGGATTTCTATGGCTATGCAATGTCTTCCTTATTTTGTTTCTTCTTTCTTTTTTTCATTTCACGCTTAAATTGTCTTGTTAAAGTTTCAGTAAGAGTGAATTTGTATTTTATTCTGGATTGAATCAAAGAAATACGTTAATGATATTGTCCGAGATTTTTTTCTTAATTATAAAACTTAGAAATTTTTCGTAATGTTTCACAAAATTGTAGCTTCCGGTATGGGAATACCGACTTGCTCTCTAAAGGAAACGGAGTGGTATCGCCTTGTCCGCATTAACGGAGTCCCCGAAGGGTCATTTATGGAAATTCATATCTAGATCCAGTGTAAACGAGATATTTGATAAATTTAAGTTAAATAAAAAAATATCTGTTTCCTAGTATCAGCGTAAACGTATACCATTTTGTAACGTAATACATGTGCATATCTACTGTATATATTTACAAATACAACATTTATTACAAATGAAAGGTCTACATATGTATCACCTGAATTTTCATCTCGTTAACAACGATATAACTACGTGTATCATCCAATTAATTGTCACCAAATCAAAAATTCGGTTTTTACAGGTTCCTCATTCGAGCTTCAGTGATTGATCTTTTTTTTTAAAATGAAAATTGCGAAGGGGGGGGGGGGGGGGGGGTAATCTACGTCAATATGTTAAATGTTATAATGACATAAATACAAGTGAAGATCTCAATGCTGTAATATCTTGTACATCTATCTACCAATAGTCTATTAAGAATATCATTTAAAAAAAGCATCTGCAACAATTAAAGCGCCGTAAATATTGCATCAAGCTAAAGCATATTTTTCATAAGTGAAACAGAAAACTAAATACTCCCTTGCAATACATGTTTCTACAAATTAAATTATAGTTAATCTGTTTCTTTTCCAATAACGTCAGAAAAAAATATTAACGCATGTACCCATGGTACGGTCCATCTAATACATAAATAATGCCAAGTCCCTGTGCTTGATTTCATTGCAAATTGAAATTATCTGCACAAATATGTAGCATAATCAAGAAATTATATCAACATACATGTGAGAATTCACTTTATTGATTTGCTATCGATATTAAAATATAGCAGTAAAACCCTCGGCTGAACCTTCTTCAGCCCGGGAAAAAAAACGGGAAATTTAGCAATAATGTTTAGAGTTACCTCCCTTCACCGAACACATCCGGTCAGGGGAAAAAAGGTCACGTTTCTAAAATTTATCCTGTTTTTATAGAAATGTGTCGTTCGATTGAGAAACTAAGATGGGATTTCATCAGATATAGGATCCAACAACACTGATTTGAGCTGAAACATAACGAAGTAGGTAATGACGACCACTTGTTGTTGTATTCATTTCCCCGTACTGGGTCTATCTGTCATAGGAACTGTCATGGATGTCGTACAGTTTCTGATTTGTTGTGAAACTGAAAGTATTTTTATGATCGATTCATACACACAGTATTTATTCGTAATGCATATTACCGTTGATATTATAATATATGAATGCTTGTTATAAGCAATAACAGCATGAAAATAAAGTAATTTCAACAACAGCTGTATAATTTAGTATTCGCTTACATATAATTACTGGCCATGGTCTTGTCTGTCAACATTTGTATATATAATACACAAGTACATCAGGCAGTGCACCGTACCCATAATATTATCAAGTTTGCTTGATTCATCCAATAAATAAATTCCCTGAAACGATCGTGATTTGTGAACTAACGGTGTATATTAATTATTATATAGCTTGAACATTAAGTAGGATTATAGATTATCACGTACCAAACTACCATATCCATGCATGGTCAACACTCTTTATTGTGTAAAAGATTGTCAATATATTATTATCTATGTAAAACTGGAAAGAGAGTTCTGTGCCTTCCATACATATCAACCATCTAACACCAGCTTGAATTCATGTTACGAATGCCTGTTCTAGCACAAGATGAGAAGCTTACTTATAAGTGATCATATCATGCAAAAATGACATGAACATTATGTGTGTTCTATATATAGGAACGAGTAATGAAAAAAACCAGTCCACTCTGGGGCTCAAACTAGCAACCTCTCTCTTTCAAGGCAAACATCCCCCCCCCCCCCCCCCCCCCCCCCCCCCCCCACTAGCCTGAGCCAGTAATTATATAACGGAGCCCTGCAGGTAGGGCGTAAGAATTGTACCTGCTGCCCCCATTGCATGATCGTAAGAGGCGACTAAATTTGGGATCTTATCTTTTCTCTTCTTTCTTAACAGCTTTCTTCTTCCTAATGTCTCCCTTGACAATGCCTCACTTTTTGCCTTTAGTTGAGCGTTCGCCCCTGTGAGGAAGGCTTTGGGTTCTGTCCCCAAGCCGAGACATACCAGAGTCTTTAAAAATGGTAGTTGCTACTCCTGCTAAACGCTCAGCATACTTGGAGTGGGACGACTGGTTCGCCCGTTGTCAGTATAATGTGACCGGGTGGGGTGTCAGAGGTTAATCTAGTCCGATTTTACTACCGTAATTAGGTAGTATTCCCCACTGATGGTGTTTCCCCTTTGAACAAAAACAAATTCCCCATCAAGAAAAAATCACATAAAACAGGGGGAAAAGTCTCCGAAACAGGGGAAACCCCCCAATTTTTTATGAAATATGTAAGAATAATAGCAAAGAATAGCCGTAAAATGTTAAAACTTAAAGAATAATTCAAGACTTTGCGGCCATTCATTTCCTCTAAATTTCATAATGGGTAGTTTTCCCCAAATCCTGGATTAACCCCTGGGTGTCCTGCTGGGTGTCTTCGGCAGTATGCTTCAGTGAGGTAGCACTATAAATCGGCAAAAGTTCCGGCCTATCACAAGGAGACTTAACACGAACATACCGCAGCCTCCAAAAACACACATACGCACTCACCACACGCATGCATGTCGCACGCATGGGAGGCCGTCCTTAAATGACCTTAGCTGTTAATAGGACAATAAACAAAATAAACCAAAACAAACCAATTATATAACGTGACCTAATCCTCTACTTTTACACCTGTAGTGTAATGTTATTTAATGCATGTAAAAGTTTCTGTTGCCTTACATTTTAATAGCCTATTTAGGTGATTTAATAGCTATATAGCCTATTTAGGTGATGTACATGCATATTTATATATATATTTTCAGATAAAGAATTATACTGCAAATTTATTTCAGGGCACCATATGCATGCAGTTGACCCTTGATTTTTGAAAATATCAGAAGTCAAAAGGGTCACAACATAGGGATTATTTTGGGTTACCAAATGGATGGGTCATTTTCAAGAAAAAGAACTACCTATAATTTATGGAATTCAGGAAAATTGTGGGTCAATTGCCCGATGCATATAAATATATACATTTTGTATATATAATGGCCCCCTCCAAAATGATCCCTGCATGTGCCCAATAGATCTAGACCAGTCCCTTCAAACCCAAGAGTCAGATCTCATTTAGGGGAGTCAAAAACATACTCTCAATGGTCTAGTGGGGATGCCCTGGATTCTTTGGTTAATTACGTGGTTGAGTACTTGATAGACCCCTGATAAATTCCTGTGAGGACATATATACAGCACTATATAGGAATGTTGTGTCCAAAAGAAACCTCACAGCATCTCTTTTAGTATTGGTTGATATTTAGAAAATCTGGTTTAAAATCTCAAGAAAATATGCGAGAAGTGTAAAAGGCACCAGTTGATTTAGCATGTACATTTTGTTAAATACGTTCTCTCACTCTGACTAAGCATGCTTCTTCAGCTCTATAGTAATGTATTTGTCGGTTATCATATATAATTAATGCAGAGATATGGATATCAATATAGGTACCCATGTACTTCTAGTGACTTGTTGAACCTTTTTTTTCTAACATTTTCTTCAGGTTGGAAAGTATATATGGTTTATATATATATATATGTTAAAAGAATTTTGTTACACAAATGCAACCAATACATGATTATACATGAGATTTCGATGATTAGTTTAGTATGACCAGGCTAGGGCCGCATGCATATGCATGTGTACACAAAGGTATAAAATGTGTACAAGTTCGAAGGTCGATATCGATATGGACTGTGCTGCTGTGTTACAATACCCTGCAGGTAAGGTGTAAGAATTGTACCTGCTGCCCCCATTGAATGATCGTAGGGGGCGACTAAATTTGGGATCTTATATTTTCTCTTCTTTCCGAACAACTTTCTTCTTCCTAATGTCTCCCTTGACAATGCCTCACTTATGGCCTTTATTGGAGCGTTCGCCGCTGTGAGGAAGGCTTTATTTGGGTTCTGTCCCCTAGCCGCGACATACCAGAGTCTTTAAAATGGTAGTTGCTACTCCTGCTTAGCGCTCAGCATATTTGGAGTTGGACGACTGGTTCGTCCTTTGTCAGTATAATGTGACCGGGTGGGGTATCCTGCTGGGTGCCTAGTCAGCAGTATGCTTCAGTGAGGTAGCACTATAAATCGGCAAAAGTTCTGGCCTACCACAAGGAGACTTAACACGAAAATACTGCAGCCTCCCAAAACACACATATGCACTCACCACACGCATGCATGTCGCATGCACGGGGGGCCATCCTTAAAATACATTAGCTGCTAATAGGATGTTAAACAAAATAAACCAAACCAAACCAAAGTGTTACAATACTAGCTGCTGTAGTTTTGTAATTGGACGGAAATAACTTGGGTATATATATGGTCATATATACAAAATGTTTGTGCGTGAGTCTATTTAACAAAATCTTACATAAACTTGTTAAACCAGCTGGTTCAGTAATTTCAAGGGAGACAGCTGGCCTATAGCTATATATAGACCTGTCAAAGGTCAAATTCAAGAGTGACAGGTCAAAAATCAATTGCATTTTCTGGCTTAAATTGATAGACCTTAAGAAAACTGGCAAATCTTACATAAAATAGTACATGAAATTAAAAAAAGTGAAGCAACAGGCGTTCAGGGTGACAGGCATAGGTCGAAGGTCAAATTCAAGAGTGACAGGTCAAAGGTCAATTGCATTTTCTGGCTTAAATTCATATACCTAAAGAAAACTGATGGATCTTACATGAAATAATACATGAAAAGTGAAGCGCATCAGGCATTGCAAGAAATTATTGATATAAAACATTTTATTCTGTATGAAAAATATGACAAGAGACTCAAGAATGCTTTGAAATGGCTGAAAATTTGGTGTGGTGAGACCAGTACATGTATGTATTCTGTTTGCTATATAGCTATTAACTACAAATTTATATGCTATGTATGTTAAGTTGAATTGTCTCGCTAATATGTAAGTGTTGAAGAACTGAAGTACTGTCACCGTTAAGGTGAGATTAAGATTTCATAAAAATAAACCAAATGTGTTTATTACCTGGCGTTAGATTTCAGAGTGAACAGCAATAATTAATTCTTATTAACTTCCTAGGAGAATCGTAGATATTTCAGTTTGGAATCTAAATCAATTTCTTCCTTACTGATAAAGACTAGGTAAGAGTATATTGTATTGTATACATTATTGTATAAATGTGTTTGTAGCTTAATAATGATTTAAGATAAATTCTTAATTGATGAAGTTTCCATTGACTGGTATTTCCAAATTTGTTTTATTTATTTATTGCAGATTTTACCTTTAAAATCTACACCAACTTCAAAGATGTACGACACACCAGTGAGCCTACAAAATTGCTGTGTTGACTTCATATGTGATAATTTGTCAACACTATGCATGGCTTCAGCCGAAACACCACCAAAACTTACATTTAAAGATTCAGAGGTGTATTTCCATGGCGACCTTTCGGAACAACTATTGTACAGTCTGTGCGAGAAGGGAAAGCTTACGGATGAAACTCTGAGTTTATTCGACCCAAGCGTCACCAATTTGAAGCGGGTTTGTATACATGACGCACAACAGCTTACGACCAAAGGTTTGAGAACGTTGAAAACGCATCGTATATCAGAATTAGAAATTACGGGACTTAAAACTGTGACAGTCAACGATGCGATAGGGTGTTTAGGAGAATGGACGTTGTGTAATTTACGATCTCTCAACGTAAGCAATAGTACATTCCTAAACAGTACAAAATTCTGTGTAGTCGTTTCATTGTCAAAATTGAGAAATCTGCATAGTTTGAATGTAAGTCGAACTGAATTTAACAAACATGGTCTGGAGATTATAGCTGAGGATTTGCCTTGCTTAGAGAGCTTGGACATCTCGTGTACGCAGATAAATGATATTTCACCACTCAGGAAGTGTAGAGACCGACTAAAATCTCTGTCCATGTACAATTTACGAGCATCCAACAAAGACGATGTAGTTCCTGTTCTGTACGACCTTACCAAACTTGTTCACTTGGATGTGTCGGACGATTCCGTGATAACGCCAGTCCAGCATACCTTCATGGGAGGTGACTCACAAGCTAAATTCCCCATTCAGGATCTCCTAGAAAGAACTAATTGTCTACCATACTTGACATCGCTGGATATTTCTGGGAAAGAAGGAGCTGTCGAAAAGACGTTAAGGTAAACTATATATAGGCTAATAGCATTATCTACATATATATATATTTATGCGAGTTCACCACCTTATGAACTGCCAACTGAAATTTGAATTTGAAAATTTCAAAACAAAAATCGCACGACAAATAAAAAATCGCAGATGGTAAATATAAGCATTGAACGGCTTTCAGTTGGCATTCATAGTCAATATGAATGCAACTGGACAGAGGCAAATTCAACATGGAATTAGCCTCTGTCCAGTTGGCATTCATATTGACTATATGAATGCCAACTGAAAGCCGTTCAATGCTTAAATATACAACAGGCAAATATTCATAGCTTAAATGTGTGATTTGTTAATTTTGATTTTATAGTTATGTATTTTAGTTCTGATCAGGTAAGTAGTTAATCTAAAATTTGCTATAAAAATGTTCGTACATTTTTTGTAATTAAGCAAAATTTACTGGAATAAAATTAATTTCACTTTTGGAATAACTTCAAAAATTAAGCAGTTTACCCATAATATACCCAGGTACATACATTGACTGATAAAAAATTGTGTTTTTACTGGGTATACCATTGTGAACTTTCATTCCATAAACTACACCACACGGGTATTAATCGATATGAAGATTTCTATTTTGTTGTTGAATTGGTCACTACATGTTTTGATATTTGTCATCAGAAAATTTTGAAAAAAATCATGCTACAACGTTAACCTTAGCACCCAAGTGTTGAGATACAGAAAAGTAAACAAAATGTCAGATACAGAATTGCTACTCGGGATGGCCGGGCGCGAGTGGTTAGGGATGTCCTGACACTTTATCACTAGCACTCCACCTCTGGGTTGTGAGTTCGAAACCTACGTGGGGCAGTTGCCAGGTACTGACCGTAGGTCGGTGGTTTTTCTCCGGGTACTCCGGCTTTTCTTCACCTCCAAAACCTGGCATGTCCTTATAATTAAATGACCCTGGCTGTTATATACAAAAACAAACAAATGTTTCCGACTGGTTCATCAGAATGAGAGATGAGAAAATAAAAAACACCTACAAACAAGTGCTGCTGCAATTTCGGACAAATGTCAGACTATATAAGGTAGCTAATATATAGCCAGTTATCAATCTCAGATTGTCCCTCTATATTTAAAACTACAGTTAACTGTGCTTTATAATATATGTATATGTGTATACACATCTTTAACACTTTCAGATATCTTTTCGCTATATTTTGCAGGAGGTTTATAGCTGAACATAAAAACATGAAATTCCTGGGTTTGGCGAGGACCACGTATTGTGAGATGCCGATGTTCTGTGATGACGAATGTGTTGATTTCTACTGTGATGTTGTAGTATGTTCGAATTTCCTTCCTATGATAAGGCTGAAAAAAACAATATTTGATTCCTGCTGCATACTATATATATAATTACATGTTTGAAAAATGTAGGTCTGTAAGTAGATGGCTATATGTACTTTGGATAGAGAAAACTTCTTTTAAAATATTTGAAAGATATAGTATTTAAAAGTTTGAGGGTGATTATGTCTTTAAGTTTAACAGTGCTTCCTTGAAAATGAAAAATGAAAGGATAGTCAAAATATTATTGTCAGAAGAGTAAACAGGAAATATTATTGTTTTCTTGGCCTAATATATGTTTAGATTTGTGTCTGATCCATGAATTTTGAATCTTTTCTCTTTAAAGTGCATGCTTCTCAATAACAGCTCATTTAACAGTATAGATATTCTGATCAGCCATTTTTTCTTTGGCTTAATTATCTGTATAGCTGCGTACTTTGTTTCAACTATTGGAGAAACAGAATATCTGACTTGAAATTTATGATCAATTTTATCAATGCTTGACATTTCAGTGAATTATAATTCTCAAATAAAATTATACAAAACACAGAATAGATTTTTATATGAAAGTATTAGAGATTGAATAACACAATAAGTGTACATGTATGTTACAAATACAACTGGTACTTCACATGTGTCTTTGTTTGCAGATCAGTGGTGACGCTAATGAACGACAGGTACTTGAGGCATTAAGGCGGTATGTCCATCGCGTCGTCTATGTACAGAAGTCGCTTTACACTTTGTTCAGACTAACACAGTCCATGGTGGAGCCTAGGGAGGACATTGTCAAGGTTAGTACACACCTCAGGCCCACACAGGGCCTAGGGAGGTCATCATCAAGGTTGGTATACACCTCATGCCCACACAGGGCCTAGGGAGGATATTGTCGAGGTTGGTACACACCTCAGGCCCACACAGGGCCTAGGGAGGACATCGTCAAGGTTAGTACACACCTCAGGCCCGCACAGGGCCTAAAGAGGACATAGACAAGGTTAATACACACCTCAGGCCCACACAGGGCCTAGGGAGGATATTGTCAAGGTTGGTACACACCTCAGGCCCACACAGGGCCTAGGGAGGACATCGTCAAGGTTAGTACACACCTCAGGCCCACACAGGGCCTAAAGAGGACATAGACAAGGTTAATACACACCTCAGGCCCACACAGGGCCTAGGGAGGACATCGTCAAGGTTAGTACACACCTCAGGCCCACACAGGGCCTAAAGAGGTCATTTTCAAGGTTAATACACACCTCAGGCCCACAGAGGGCCTAGGGAGGATATTGTCAAGGTTGGTACACACCTCAGGCCAACACAGGGCCTATGGAGGACATCATCAAGGTTGGTACACACCTCAGACCAACACAGGGCCTAGGGAGGACATCGTCAAGGTTAGTACACACCTCAGGCTCACACAGGGCCTAGGGAGGACATCGTCAAGGTTAGTACACACCTCAGACCAACACAGGGCCTAGGGAGGACATTGTCAAGGTTAGTACACGCCTCAGGCCCACTCAGGGCCTAGGGAGGACATCATCAAGGTTAGGACACACCTCGGACTCACTCAGGGCCCAGGGAGGACATCGTCAAGGTTGGGTCACACCTCAGGCCCACACAGGGCCTAGGGAGGATATCTTCAAGGTTGGTACACACATCAGGCCCACACAGGGCCTAGGGAGGTCATCGTCAATGGTTGGTACACACCTCATGCCCACACAGGGCCTAAGGAGGACATTGTCAAGGTTGGTACACACATCAGGCCCACAAAGGGCCCAGGGAGGACATCATCAATGCAAGTACAATGTATATACATCAGGGTCACACAGGGCCTCTGGAGGACATCTTCATGATTAATACATCCCTCAGACTCGCACAAAACCTGGCGAGGATATCGTCAAGGCTATACCTCAGGCCCACACAGGGTCTAGGAGGTTATTGTTTATTTCATAAGCCATTAACTGGTAAGAGTTTCTTAGTTAACAATTTTCCACATCAGGAAGGATTTTGATTACTGTGAAAGCATAACTAGGGTCAAGTTGATTAAAGTTTGCTGAAATATCACTCTTTTTTTTCCGAACAATTGCAGTTGCTATAATTCAACAAGGCATGACTGTTCTGAGTTGGTTTATCAAATCATTTAGTATTATCACCTATCATTGTAATGCAAAAACAAAATCATATATTGAATGAATGAAAGAATTAGTGAAATGGCTTCTATAGTTCTCCATAAAATACCTGAAACTTTCTTATTGTTATCTTAGCTTGTCCTGCCAGCCATGAAGAGCCATCCTAAACAGCTGGGCGTACAAATGGCCGCCACAGCCTGTTTGTATAACCTGTCCAAGGGTGAGATCGGCAACAAAGTACACCCAGCTTGTCTCAAGCATGTGGTCAACTTGACCTTACTGTCCATGGATAACTTTCCAAACCACCAGCAGGTATATCACAATAGACATTTAGATTTTACCTGGTGTACATAATGTATATAAATAGATTTTAGATCAAAATTAAACTTTGTATAGATTTTAGATCAAAATTTAACTTTGTATAGATTTTAGATCAAAATTTCACTCAGTATAGACTTTAGATCAAAATTTCACTCGGTATAAAATCTGTTTCCTTGTCTGGTTGACTTTGATATTCAGTTCATACAAAATTGTAGTTCTGATGTTTTGGTAGGGCTCCTTTGGGACCCACTATTTAGTTACTGTGACAGTTTAAAAGTTGAAGATTCTGTAAACTGTGGACAGGAGCTTATGTGTAGATAAATATGGTAAACAACACATGGAAAAATGTTCATTTTTAATTGTTTCAACCTTTTAAAACAGAGGTTTGTGAGGTTTTGACTTCATCTGTTTCCTTGACCAAGCAAAGAGCGAAAATGATCGTCGGAATCATGATAATGGTTCACGTTTCATTAATGACTTGAAAATGTGTAGTCAAATTATCAGGATGCATGTTTGTTCCGACGCTGTAATCTGCGAGCATTATAACTGAGGGGCTGGTGATGTTTTGTCCATTCTGCTCTTACTAGATGTAAACGGGATCACAAAGATGATTTATTAAGAGGTAGAATGAAAAAGGAATGAGGCATTTTCAAAAGTTTGCAAAACAACTTTCAGTTATTTATTTGTGTTAAAGGTAACCCGCTGATCATTTCAAGTCAATCATTTCAATATAAAACTGTTGAGTCTTATCATGAGTATACAGCTAAATATTGACTGGGTTTTCCAAATACCTGGAATTTATTTCCTGTAAATTCTATCTAAAAATACTGTATCCAAATTATTTACAGTTGAAAATAACTATTTACATTCTGGTGATGAATTAAAGACATAATTGCTAACATCTTGTATCAAGAACTTTCATAATGATGTTCAGAACAATATTAAAGATGTCATTGTGTTAAGAATTTTTGTGTTTATTTTGTATTTCAGCTACAGAAGAATGCTCTGCTCACACTATGTAGTGACAGAATACTCCAAGATGTGGTAATTATACGTTAATTAGAAAGTCTCATTAATTCTCAGACAGATCATCGTTAAAAAAAGAGAATTGAAAATACTGATGTGTAAGCAAAACAGTTTCTGTAATTCATCGAGGGCAAAGTTATTGATATTACAGTAACTATCAGTTACTTTTTATAATTATCTCTTAAAAACAAGATGTATATGTTGTCCTAGTTGCATAGCTCTTCAATTCTGATAATTTTATAGTGGAAATTAACGGAAGGAATAGATTGATATATTATCATTGCCCATTTAATTTTGATTATCAAACAAATATAAGCAGAAATACTTTGGTGTTATAGTTCTTTTGAAGTTTTAATTCTGGATGACAATTTCACAAAATTGATTTTAATTCACTCAAGCGAAAACTGTTCTTGGAATGTTGATAATAGACATTTCTCAATATTAAATTAACATCAATAATCCTTACTATCTTATTGTATTGACTTCCAAGGAATTTAATTTCTCTGTTTCCAGTCGTTTGATCGTTACCGGTGTGCCAAGCTAGTGATGGAATGCCTTTGTCAGTTTGATGATCCTTCCATGAATCGCATGTCCGTTGCCATTTGCTCGATTCTCGCTGCCAAAATCTCCACAAGCCAGACATCTCTACTAGGAGCCAAGACAAAATACATGCAGAAAATGCTGGATCTAGTCAGGATGAAAGTGGACGCACGTTCTATAGACATAACACTTAAGTTCACTCTCAGTGCTCTGTGGAACCTAACAGGTACTATAACATATAGAATTACCAGTCATCTCTATCATAATACATGTAGAATTACTGGTAGTCTCTACCATTATATGTAGAATTACCGGTAGTCTGTACCATTACATGTAGAATTACCGGTAGTCTGTACCATTACATGTAGAATTACCGGTAGTCTAGACCGTTACATGTAGAATTACCGGTAGTCTGTACCATTACGTGTAGACTTACCGGTAGTCTCTACCGTTACATGTAGAATTACTGGTAGTCTCTACCATTACATGTAGAATTACTGGTAGTCTCTACCATTACATGTAGAATTACCGGTAGTCTCTACCATTACATGTAGAATTACCGGTAGTCTGTACCATTACATGTAGAATTACCGGTAGTCTGTACCATTACATGTAGAATTACCGGTAGTCTGTACCATTACATGTAGAATTACCGGTAGTCTAGACCGTTACATGTAGAATTACCGGTAGTCTGTACCATTACGTGTAGACTTACCGGTAGTCTCTACCGTTACATGTAGAATTACTGGTAGTCTGTACCATTACATGTAGAATTACCGGTAGTCTATACCATTACATGTATAATTACCGGTAGTCTCTACCATTACATGTAGAATTACCAGTCATCTCTATCATAATACATGTAGAATTACTGGTAGTCTCTACCATTACATGTATAATTACTGGTAGTCTCTACCATTACATGTAGAATTACCGGTAGTCTATACCATTACATGTAGAATTACCGGTAGTCTATACCATTACATGTAGAATTACCGGTAGTCTATACCATTACATGTAGAATTACCGGTAGTCTAGACCATTACATGTAGAATTACCGGTAGTCTGTACCATTACATGTAGAATTACTGGTAGCCTCTACCATTACGTGTAGAATTTACGGTAGTCTCTGCCATTACATGTAGAATTACCGGTAGTCTATACCATTACATGTAGAATTACCGGTAGTCTATACTGTTACATGTAGAATTACCGGTAGTCTATACCATTACATGTAGAATTACCGGTAGTCTAGACCATTACATGTAGAATTACTGATAGTCTCTACCATTACATGTAGAATTACTGGTAGTCTAGACCATTACATGTAGAATTACCAGTAGTCTATACCATTACATGTAGAATTACCGGTAGTCTATACCATTACATGTAGAATTACCGGTAGTCTATACCATTACATGTAGAATTACCGGTAGTCTATACCATTACATGTAGAATTACTGGTAATCTCTACCATTACATGTAGAATTACCGGTAGTCTCTACCATTACATGTAGAATTACCAGTAGTCTCTACCATTACATGTAGAATTACCGGTAGTCTATACCGTTACATGTAGAATTACCGGTTGTCTAATTTATTTAGTAATTATAGCTTTAATTTATCAAGAGGCCACCTTCTATGAATTTCAAGTACTTCTTAGTCTAAAAAAGCAGATTGTTGATATTTCAGGGAATTGGACCCTTTTGGTCCGTTCCACAGCCTCTTAATTAAATCATATTCCAATCCATTTATTTACTTGTTGGTTTATAGATGAATCTCCTCCTACCTGCCGTGTGTTCCTTAAGGAGAAGGGGCTAGACCTGTTCATGGACACCTTGATGGTAAGTACACTTATGGTATTTTGATGGCAGATTTATTTTGGGAAAGAGAGACGAGACAGATATGAACAGATTTTTGTATATCACAACCAGTATTAGATTTTACAGTGTGATGTTAATTAGATGACTACACTCAGTCACCTTCATCAGATGGATGACCATTGCAACATGTGTACACTGATGTGTAAGGTGTTGTAATATCAAATCGACAGATCTTTTCATTTATACTATATGAGGATGTTAAGAGTCTCCAAGTCAATATTAGACTACTCAGTGTCAGTGTAGAAGGCGACTAGCTATAGGCTACAGTTTGTTGATAACCTGATCTTAGATGTGAGAGAGTTCATGGGCCCCCTCGTCCTGCTTTATAACTTGCCCACTGCAGCATATTCATGCATCCAGATGGCTTTCTTCACCTTCTGACACAAAACTACCATTCTACTCCAGATTATATATAGTTGGAATTTAATCAACTTTATGAAGATAAATTGGTCGAAGGTCACAGATGACCACTGTTAAAAAAAAAAATTTGAAATTAAGGGGTTGGCACTAATTATGTGAGTTCCCACTTACTGTGTTATGTACATAAATTCAACACGGCAATTGTTTTCAGGCCTAACGGCCGTCTTCTGCGTTTGAGTGTCAGGGTATCGGGCCAACCATCACTGTGCCATTGAAATGTTCTTTATCAAGAATGTTGATGTGGCGCAGCAGTATAAGCTGTGGGTATTTCTGGCTAGGCGATTGGGTGATATACATCGTGAACTCGAGGTCTGGTCAGGGCAAGACTCATAAAAATTGTCTTCCTTCCTCATTTGTGTTACTATGTTATATATTCATAACAGTGATTTGAATATGTTGGTTTTAGGTTGTAATGGACATGGAAACAGATGTCAGGGTTCACGTGGAGACAAAGATCTTGGGACTCTTGGTAAGTGGATACTAAGTTAGAGATGCGGTGTGGACTTTTGGTAGATGGGGACAAAATATTTTGGACATTTTTTAAATGTAGGCAACTTAACTGGGCCTTTCTTTCAGCTGAAGACAAATATACTTATAGTTAATTAGAAATTGTACACAAAAACAAACCGTGACATTTTGTTTACATTTGTATAAGGAAAGATAGATATTCTATCTTAAATGGAGACAATGTTATCGTTTGGCAATTTTGTTATGTTTGTTTGTTTTTGTTTAACGTCCTATTAACAGCCAGTGTCTCTAAGGACGTGCCAGGTTTTTTGGCAATTCGGCCTCAATCCATCACCAGTACATGTACATTGTACATGGTGTTTGTTTAGTATGGTAGGTTTATACAGATATTATTCAAGTGGAACCGAAAGAGAGAAAAAAAATGGCTTTAATTTGATATTTAAGGAAATTGTTATGTTTGCTATAAGAAATGGAGATTAGTTGTATTCATGATGCATTCCGATATTATGAAAATTTATGAATCATTTTCTTAATATCAGAATGATTATTAAAGAAAAATGAACAGCATGAAATGATGAATAAAGTATCTCGATCAATAAAGTACCGGTTTATGCTGAATAATAAATATACATGTACAACAGTATCATACACGACCGGTTTTGTCCTTCTAATGCTCATCATCATTACTAGAATACAAAAATGTAGAAATCCAGGAATTCGGAAAATCAAGATGAGCTTAACAAAAATTCAAATAAATAAAATATCTTTTTTTAATTGATCACAGAACAATATAGCGGAGGTGCGAGAACTGAGAGGATTTTTGATGCGGACAGATTCGTTAATCCTGTTGAAGAAACTGATCCATGCAGAGCAGATTGACGTGAGCTACTTTGCAGCTGGAATCATTGCTCACTTAGCCAGCGATGGGGCCGAGGCCTGGCTCGTGTCCTCGACAGATCGAGAGGAAATACTCTATGAGCTGGTAAGAATACCTATCACATCCTTAAATATCCTGCAACACCGCCTTGCATCGTAAGGGCTTTTCCAGTCAAACATCTACCCCACCCCAGGACTCCAGGTATTGTTAAGGGGTACCACCCATAGAATTTATTTTATAAATTACATACAACTTAATATAGGAAGGACATCCAACCATGGATAGAAGTGATTTATTTTGGAGTCCTGGGGTCAGGTTGATATTTTAATGAAATAGCCCTAAGCATTCTGCGTTTAAAACCTATATACATTTGTGTGTTTTATAAATATTTAGTTGGTAATTATTTTCACGCTATATTTGATTACTAATAGATATAGCGAAATTACATTCACGCCAGTATTACCATCTATACACTCAGTAAATATCAGGTGGCACAGTGGTAATAAAATCACCTAACTAGGTGACTGGGCCTCTATTCCCTGATCGGACATGAAAGGGTATCGGGTTATAACCTGCCCAACCACATGAGTTTTCTCAAAGTTTTCCTCCCGTCAGTCCCCTTACATGCTTCCATCAGGGCCAACAAGCTTAAGAGTGGAAAATGTGATGATATAATTTGCCTCACTTTTGTTGTAAAATTATCGAAGTGTTTAGTTTATGATATTTTAATATAGTGATAGCTCAGTCATTTAGTGTGCTGCATTTAAACTCATGTGAAAGGTTTTAGAGATGCGTGGTTTGCTGTTCCCTATCAGTTTGTGTTTCTGGGAAACTTGAGAAATAGACTTGTTTGTGCTTACTTGGCTGTGTCCTTGGGCAAGACACTTTACCTCGTTTGTTGTTCAGTGAGGTAGTCACCAACTACTACAAGGAAACCTCATCTCAAAATGATCCTGGCTGTTAAAGGGTGATAAACAAAACAAACAAACAAACAATTCTTAATTAAGTATTTGTAAAGGAAAAGGGCCCCAATTGTCTTTACTGTATTTCAAACAAAGAAGAGTTCTAATTCTTAGCCCACCTTCATAAGTTGACTTATATAACTTATTATAGTGTATTTATCTCCCTATCAGCCCATGTCTGATAGTAAGCTCACCAATGTCTAATAAAGTTCTGTAAAAATATAGTCTGTTTCATTGTCCTGCAATGAACCCAACATGTGCATTGGTTCAAAATTGATGTGTTGGCCCCTTGGGCTCATTACAGGATTAAATATGAGAGTGATCTCCCCTTACCATTATCTTTATCATTACAGGGAGAAGTTGTTTTAAAGTGGGAGCAGCCAAAGGGTGAAATGGTTGCCTACAGGTAAGATCAACATTTTAATTCATCATGTACAGTTAGATTTTGGATAATTAAAATGGTCGCATAGAGGAGAGAGAGATCAGAATTTCAATTATCAAGTCCTGTAGAATTTGGATAATTAAAATGGTTGCATACACAGGTGAGATCAGAGTCAGAACTAAAGATTTGATTTTTAATAATTTTCGCAAAGGATATTAATGTCTATCCTTGAAAACATTCTAAAAGCCTAAGAGTTGTTTCATGTGGCAGATGGCCTGAATCCTGTGCTTATTTATTTATTTATTTAACGGGTTTTACGTCCGCTATTACGGCCTTGCGACCTTTCAGCTGACGTGAATCCTGTGAAATATATAACTGATTTATATATACAGACATGAGCATTTTCAGCTAAAAATCTTATATCAGACTCATCCTATATGTTAATTGTAAGTTAAGATTTAAATTTCCCATAACAAACTAAAAAGTTTATTTTAGACTTTTTTTTCTGATGTTTGTTGTTATGTTGCCTGCGCCATTAAAAAATTGAAAAATAAAGTGTATTTCAGACTTTTTTAACTCTGAACTTTTCTCGCCCTTTTCCGTAGTATGTCAAGTTGATTAACTCCAGAGAGTCTTATATATACTTTGTCTCTTTGTAACACAGGTCTTTCAAGCCATTCTTTCCATTGTTGAGGTGCTACTCTGTGCCGACAGTACAACTCTGGGCCGTCTGGGCGATACAGCATGTCTGTACAAAAAACGGTAAGGCCATGTATGTAGTAAAAACTAAAAAAGCTGCACTTCAAATTGTGTTCTGTGGTGGAATAAGATACAATATACAAATATGCTAGCATGCTGAAATGAAGATCTACCAAGATCTTTCAAATTAATGGCATTCACTTCATGGTCACAGGAAACAAATATCCTGAAATCCTTTAATTAAATGACTTCTAGCATGCTGAGATTATTAAAAGACTGTTTTCACATGAATTGCCTGTATCTACAAATTAAATTTCATGAATGTAAACCTTTACATTAAAATACTTTTTTTCTGTAAAGTGCAACTACGTACTTTGATAATGTGCAAGTATTATTTTCTCTGGTCCAAGGCAAAACCTAAACAGTAAAATCTGAAATCAACATACATGTATGTCTCAAAATTTGTTTGTGATGACTTAATTACTATTATGCTCCAGTATGACTTAGTTGCGAGTATAAAGTTTTACCCTGAATCTGTTTACCCTGCCACAATATAGATAAAGGTAAAAATTTGTACAAATTTTTGAAGCCTTTATTTGGGCTCAAAATAAAACAAGGAACAATGGATTGATGTTTCACCAACATATTTCTTGTTGAAAATTTATTTCTGAATATTCATTCATTAACAAGGAACTATGGATATTAGGTAACTATAATGTCTCTATGCTTCTGGCTGAATTCAGACAGAATATATAATAGTGTACTGTAAATGTGCATATTTTAGTGGTAATCTTATTTTAGTGTTTTCCTTGTTGGAAGCATTCCGCTATGATTGCACTAATTGTAGTTTTATCTACACTAATCTTGTACATTTGTTTCTATAGCAATCATTGTTGGTGCCCTAATTCATTATTCGACTATTAAATCTGTTTTAATTTGGTTTTGTGCTAAATTTAGAGTGCGTCAAATTAGGTACATTGACAGTATGAATTCTTGTTATGTTCAATTCAATTTAATTCATTTCATTTTATTGACTTTAAGCTTTACAGCTCATCAATACATATAACATATATACAATACAATAAATTCACCTGGTGAATTCACCCAAAAATCTGTTGGCATGTAAAGTGCATCTTAACCGGAAATTTACTGTGGAAATAAATGAAGAAATTAAAATACAGAGAAAAACAATATCAATACTAAGGGGAGTTTCTTATTTTAAACTATTCATTTTGTAGGGGAGCGCTACTGCTTCATGCTGGAAGAGGAAGGTGGCTCGGAAATTCTCCAACAGATGATCGAGAATCCAGAGACAAATGCCGACGTAAGAGCCATATCTGTGAACATAATAGCACTCAGCAAAGAAAAAAGAGGAAAACTATGACCGGGGTTTCTAGTCAGTTTTGTTAACCAGGACATCGTTGTCTTTCACTCGACGTGATGTAACATAACAGTTTAACATATTGGAAAGAAACGTGTGATGAAATTGGACATGTTCTGACCAGCGTAATATTGATTGAATCGTCTGTGTCTATCAGATTAAGCATATTTCAGAATCTTCACTAATTCTCTTCAATCTTTTCCGGTACTATGGATTCAGGCCTGGGGTGGAGATGAAGGGTTTAATTCTAGAATTACCTATTCAGCAGAACATCAAAGATTTAGAAATAGCAAAATTACAGATTTTATCCCCAAATCTGTCTAAATGCTAATAATTCGTAATTTGCATATTTTTTATTATTTTTTTTTCACTAAGGGTCCCATAAGATGGTGTGCTGTTAGAATCACCATTTGACAGGTGGTAAATCGTCATCACTATTTTTCGGACAATCTGAATCCTACTTTCCTTCAACTCATTTATAGATTATCCAGGCCTAAGACTCTGATGGTGCATGTCTAATTTTAAGACTAATCAGAAAAATTAAAGGGTCAATAGACGGCATGTTGAATTCTGACCGTTAAATATTGTTAGTGCAATTTATCAGGAAGTGGTGCATAGATCCGAGACTGATTGGATTTAAGCAAAATGGCGAACAAGCAGTCATAGTATATTTAGCAGGTGAAAGATTCTTATTTTTCATCCGAGTACAAATTAATGCTTCTTAACTTCCTCTTAGCCTCTAGTTTTGCATGTTGAAACATGAGATTGCAAGATCAGAAAAAAAATGTCTGACAGGACATCTTTGTCGGCCATCTTTGATTTTAGCTGTTAAATGTGTTAAAAATTTTTTTTTCTTTTCTTTGAGAAGCACTGGATTGTTGATCATGGTTGATCTTTGTGAATACAGATGTAGTTTATAAAAAAACAGCTTCATCTATGTCATTTGAGAGTCTGACTAATTTACTTGTAAGTTAAAATGTTATCCTTCTTTGGGGTAAAACGAATGTTTAGTCACATATTTGACTACCAGAAGCTGGTTTGACTACTAGCGGATCATACTGTAAAGTATTTTGTATGATAACAATATATAATGAATACCTCTATGTTACTACATGTGTATAAAGATTTGTATGACTGGTGAAATTGTGATCAGGGACTTGTTGATTTGTTTCAGTAATTTTAGTGGTACATATTTATGGAGTAACTGTATTTTATCTGTTGTTAAAGTCTAAACGTAGTCTGTAGGCTTTCTTTGTTCAATATCTTTGTTAAAAATTATAAACAAAACTACCTGAAAATATTAATTGTCCCATAGACGAAAAAAAAAAATGTAAAAAAATTCAAATAAATAAATACTGTGTATATATGTATGAAGATGGAAATATTTAAGGCCAAAGATAAAAATTACTTGGTTCTCAGGCCCTCTCATTTGTTTTGAAGTTAAAAAAGAAAAGAAAAGCCCCTTGTTATTCTTCGGAGAAGACTGTGTTGGAAAAAACATCACTGACCAACCTTTCTTCTGCTATATCCAGTAATCAAGAACTATGATAATTAATCCTTGTTTCCCACATTTCGAAGCTTATTTGAAAATGTATAATGCTTGGTTTAGATTAAAGAACAATTCTCTCATCTGTTTTTTTTTACCAATAAAATGATGAAAAAAATTCAAGTCCCTCCCCTATCTTCAGAAAAATTGGCCTGAGGACCAAATGAATATTAATTGTTTTTAGCCTGTGCTGTTCATACCTAGTTATTGTGCGATGCCTTGTATTTGGTAAAAGATTGCTCGGAATTGTAATAAGAATACACACTATGCGTATACCTGTACTAGATTTTGGTTAAAAAAATGTTAAGCTCGAAATGAAGTTTTAGCATTTAAATTCAAAATTTCATATTTGCGTTTCATGTTTACTGTCTAAGAATATATCTGTATTGAACTTGCTTTGAATAGAAATTTTGAAAAATAGATTTGGACAGGCAAGGCTGAATCCAAAAAATCTGCACCCGCAGAAATATAGGTAACTGTTACTCGCCATATGGCCACAATCCCGACCTATACTTCTGGTTCATGTTCAATCTTTCAACCATTTTGGCTGTTCTGTGAAAACATCCCCAAATTTTGGAGAGTATAAATCTTATCCCTCGTCGGTGAGATTAAATAGGCAGGCCACTGAATTGAATGTCATACAGAATTATGATTAGAAATTTAACTACCATTAATTATTAAGATAATGATTAATATGTTTTTAAAGGTGTTCCATGATAAACATCTAAGATATATTTAGTTATATTTTCCTGTTGGTTAATTTTTTTCCTCAATATGTGTAATAGCTACAAATAAGTTTACTTGTTTTCAAATTTTATGAATTACCCAAGATGTGTACATGTTAGAGGTATGTCATTTGAAATGACCAGGGTACAGTTTGAAGCAGATCGACTGTTACTTGTTAAGAAGATGTTGTAGGGCGACTATTAACGAGGATATTGTGTTAATTTTTTTTGTCTTCAGTTAAAGACTCTGAAAGTTACTGTTTTTGTTACTGATGAAATTGTATAAAGATTGTTATAAGTACAATTGATTATACTATGTTTGTAGCAGGCCATCGTCAGAAACCCACGATGCGCTCTGTCGTTTCTGACGGAGCATCGTCTGGTGGGTTTCTGATGATGGTAGTAGGCTAGGTGAAGTTATACGAATATTTGAATGTAAAGTGTTGTTTGTACTATGTACAAAATTCTATGAAATGTTATTTCAGGATTAAAATGTCTATCTAGTTGTTATTTTAATGTTTAACAAAATTTCCCGTTTGTCATTTGAAGTTAAAACAACTACATGTATGTTGATCATGCTTAATGGTTTGTCATCCTTCAATTGTAGCTAATCATGTTTTTGATTTCATGAGGAGCCATGTTTTTTGTGATTGTTGGCCAGTTCAATTTAGGTGTTTGAAATGTTGTTTTCACCTATTTGGTGTATTGTATTAACCGTTGAGGTAAAGTCAGAATTTGATATGAGAATGTCATATGAAGTTAACTTAAACCTGTCAATCAAAAGTTGTTAGAAAATCTGTCAATCAAAAGTTGTTAGAAATCTGTCAATTAAAAGATGTCAGAAATCTGTCAATTAAAAGTTGTCAGAAATCTGTCAATTAAAAGTTGTCAGAAATCAGTCAATTAAAAGTTGTCAGAAATCAGTCAATTAAAAGTTGTCAGAAATCTGTCAGTCAAAAGTTGTCAGAAATCTGTCAATCAAAAGTTGTCAGAAATCTGTCAATTAAAAGTTGTCAGAAATCTGTCAGTCAAAAGTTGTTAGAAATCTGTCAATTAAAAGTTGTCAGAAATCTGTCAATCAAAAGTTGTTAGAAATCTGTCAATTAAAAGTTGTCAGAAATCAGTCAATTAAAAGTTGTCAGAAATCTGTCAATTAAAAGTTGTCAGAAATCTGTCAGTCAAAAGTTGTTAGAAATCTGTCAATTAAAAGTTGTCAGAAATCAGTCAATTAAAAGTTGTCAGAAATCTGCAAATCAAAAGTTGTCAGAAATCAGTCGATCATATGTTGTCAGAAATCAGTCAATTAAAAGTTGTCAGAAATATGTCAATTAAAAGTTGTCAGACATCTGTCAATTGAAAGTTGTCAGAAAATCTGTCAATCAAAAGTTGTCAGAAAATCTGTCAATCAAAAGTTGTCAGAAATGTGGTTTTATCGGCAGATAAAGAAGTAAACTTAATGAAAGTCAGATCTCTCATTCCAGCTCGTTTTTCCACTGTAATTTGATATATGTTACAAAAATACACAGAATTGTAATGTGATATATGATTTTAATTAGATTAATTAGTCAAAGATTGAATGTAAAGTGTTGATCTTGAGTTCATGCTCATGGTCAATCCTTGTAGGGTTCTAAAGTGAATGCTCTGTTGTGTGAAAGGTTATAAGATTATTGTTTTTCTGTGATCATGATCAAGGCTTCTGTTATTAATAGCACAGTGTCGTAAATTAAAAGACCTTTGGCCTCATCAAAGTTTTCTGTCAAGATTTTGATGGAAGGATTCCCAGTATTGCATTTACCCATGAATACTTACTAGTAGGACTACCGACAATATACAGTATACATGTATACATAAGATTTTTAGTCATGTGTCGAATTCACAATTTTACATGGTTCACCCGTGAATTTCAGCCTGTGCCTAGAAAAGTCTTGTAATTCAGTGTCAGCCTTCAAAAAGTCTTGGCATTTTGCATAAAAATGTATTGAAAAGTCCTTGAATTTATGTCTTTAGTGATGATAATTTAAACTTCAGTGACTAATGATACTGGCAGGTACCTCGGTGGCCGAGTGGTTAAGGTGTCCCGACACTTTTCACAAGCCCTCCCCCTCTGGGTTGCAAGTTTGAAACCTACGTGGGGCAGTTGCCTGGTATTGACCATAGGCCGGTGGTTTTTCGCCAGCTTCGGCTTTCTTCCACCTCCAAAACCTGGTAGGTCCTTAAATGACCCTGGCTGTTATTAGGTAATTTTAAGTAGATTGAGGACATTATGAACCATGTTTTTTTTTTTTTTTTTTTTTAAGATATAAATTAATCAGGGCAAATTCTCTCAACCCCATTATTCTTTCTTCCTATTAAGAGATAAAATTATACTGTACTTAAATATATTTCGTTAAAGATTTCAATAATATAGACACATAAGACTTGTTGTACAGTGTGATGATTAGCTCATGAATGGAAAGCTTAATTATTTGAAAGTTTACACTTTGTCTAATATTTCATGATAGATTATGCCAATTACAAAGATTATGCCAATTACAATACACATGGTCAATGATGTCTTTCATTTACAAAACATTTTAAAACAATTTGAAATGGTGAAAGCAAAACTCGAGAAGTATTTTGCATAAACCGTATTTCACCTGATAAGCACACTGTGCTCACAAAAACACAATTAGCACGCCCATCCTCTTTCCCTGAAAAAAGGCAGGGGTGTGCTTATTAGAGAGGAAGGTCATTTATTAGGTCAAATACAGTAATGACATTTGACAAAATTAATATTTAAACCTTAATGCTAAGATTGATAACATGTTTTCTTCATTTGTTTATTTCGCTATCTTACTAAAGGTTCTGACAAAACACAGTAGAAAGTTTTAAGTATGCACAATTCTTCCTGGTTACGAAAGTTAATTGTCGTATATTGATTAATATGTTGGTTATGTACGTTTGTGCCAAGTGAAGGGTATCCTCATTACAGTCACATCCAATATCATATGAGTCATTTTTCTTTACTTATACACAATTATGATCTTAGTCAATGTAAAATGTCAGTTAATATATAAATATATTAACTTGCAGCCTGGTACAGTGAAGCTACTTCCAAATTGGAAATTTCATGCATGTACATTTTGAAGTATTTTTAGTTCCCTCCTTCATGCTTATAACTCTCTGTGTCTGCCCCTCCCCTCTCTGTCTCTCTGTCTCTCTGTCTCGCTAGCTCTGTCTATTTGTCTCTCTCCCTCTCTGTCTCTCTATTTCTCTGCCCCCCTCTCTCTCTTGCTCTGTCTGTTTGTCTCTCTATTTCTCTACTCTCTCTCTCTCGCTCTGTCTGTTTGTCTCTCTATTTTTCTGTCCTCTCACTCTCTGTCTCTGTCTGTCTGCCCTCTCTATCTCTTGCTCTGTCTGTTTGTCTCTCTATTTCTCTGCCCCCTCTCTCTCTCTCTCTCGCTCTGTCTCTCTGTCTCTCTATTTCTCTGCCCCCTCTCTCTCTCTTGCTCTGTCTGTTTGTCTCTCTATTTCTCTGCCCTCTCTCTCTCTCTCGCTCTGTCTGTTTGTCTCTCTATTTTTCTGTCCTCTCTCACTCTCTGTCTCTGTCTCTCTGCCCTCTCTTTCTCTCTCTCACTCTGTCTGTTTGTCTCGCTCTTTTTTTCTGTCTCTGTCTCTCCCTCTGTCTCTGTCTCTCTCTCTTTCTCTTCATGTATTTCTTTTTATTGCTGATATTAACAAATGAAAAAAAATCTTGAGCATGTGACTGCATCTGTAAAATTATCATAGTCTGATTCCAATATACTCCTATGTATTCCTAAAATTGAGATTAAAAATGTTATAACCTGTAGCTCATAAAGCATGTGACTACACTTAATCCATTGTACTGAGTCTTTGTTGAGTGTAGCACACTCTACAAATTTGAAGAAATTTGAGTTTCTGATGTTGCTTAATATCAAGCAAATAAAATATATGTATCAAAGAATTTATTGAAACTGTCATTTGTAGTTTGATATAGAATTTGCCAAATTTGATTACCGGTAAATATCATGTAATTAAATTAACTTAGAACATATATAGTGTAATTATCTGTATGGCTTGTGAAATATGTGTTTGTGCAGTCTTGTGTTAAACATTTAATATCCTGTACCGAAACTCAATATGTTTGTTGTTACATATGTAATGAATTGATAATCATTAAATTATCCTAGTATCAGAATCTCGCCAACACATTCATGCTGGTTACTGAAATTCAAAAGGTGTTCATTATGTACTCAGCTTGTACCTGTATTGTTAATATCAGTAGAGTTATCTCCCTTTATTATATGATACACTTATGGGCCATATATATCATAGAACAAAAATGCATATCTAGCCATTGTCTTGGAAAATAATGGAAATAAAGGTAAATGTTTCAGCATGGAAATTCTTTGTCTTGTCATTGGTAGATCTTTGTTCTGATTCAATTCATACGTCAATATTTATGCTGCTTTGCCAAAGTTTCCTCTGGCCCTGACACCATGTCTGGTGTAGGGCCCCTGCACCTGTCGGACAAATAGAAACTCAGACTACAGTCTAAAAGGCATGCAAGTTTACGTTGTGATATGCATTCTGTCCATCTTCAAACATGTTAATTTTCGTCTTTATGGGGTGAAAAGACTAAGAGACGAAGAATCGGCACAAGTAGTTATCAATGCATGTTTACGACTTGTCTGGACGAAATCTGTCCAATCGTAGGTCTTCATTTCGTGACCATGGCAACCAAATGACATTCAATGTTGCTATCCTAAAAAATATGGATTATATACCAATTACTAACTTAATATGATTGATAAAATCTCTAACGTTAGTTTGATCAATCAGACAAAATCTCTAGTTTGACCACAGGTGCCTGACTCGTTTTATAAAATAATAACATATAGAGTACATATAAATGAGATTATTTTATAAAACGAGTCAGGCACCTGTGGTTTGACCAATCAGACAAAATCTCTAGTTTGACCGATCAGAAGCCACCATTAAGTTCCTTACAAACGGTTCTAAAAAAGCCTCGAATTATTATCATTGATAAGCTACACAACTTGACTGAGTTTAAATCAATGGAATCGATCTAAGGACTGGTGAGACTGGATACTGCACAAAAACATGTTTTGTGACCTGGTTACCATGGCAACCAAAGTTTCCGCGAAAAATCTTGCATAACATATACATATGTTACGGCTCTGATATGCCTGTGTAGTTTTGAAATTTCAGCACAACCCCGCCCCCGCTTCATTGCGGGGGTATAATATACATGTACGATGTACAAGATACGACGCCAAATAGCAATTAAGATGTTTTATTGTATAGTTATGTCATAATATATCTGCACAGCAGACAATGGGGGGAATCAGATTTAACCAATAAGAATAAAAGTATACTCTAACACACTAAATCAACACTTTCACCCAAATCAACCCTTTCACCCAAATTAACACTTTCACCCAAATTAACACTTTCACCCAAATTAACACCTTCACACCATATCGACAGTTGCATGTTTTCAAACCAAACTTGAATGTGTCATGATGATACACAACATTGAAAGCTACGTCATTGTACAGAATAGAAACAAGGGTTCGGGACGGTCAAAGACGGAAAATTGACAGACTCAATGGGGAAAAACAATACACATGTCATACATCACAACCCAGCACCATCTAATACATCAAAGACAACAAACAGACCATTGAAAGAAAAAAATCCGATCAAAATATATCTGACGTAAGAGATGAGAAAGAGCTTTAGCCAAATGGCGAACGTTCTGACAGTCAAAACGATACGGGTACCGCTCTGAGTGTCAACAACCACCAAGAGACTTTCACAAGCTTCTTCCTTAGACAAGCAACATGCAGACAGACGAATGAACAGACACACAAACTGATAGAAATATTGACATGCAGAGTACAACAACAAACATTCAGACAGACACACAAGCCGACAGAAATATATCGAACGTAAGAGATGAAATGAGCTTCAATCAAATGGAAAACGGACGTGGACATGCGAATAAATCAAGCATACAGAGAGACGAATGGATTGACACACAAGCCGACAGAAATACATCGGACGTAAGAGATGAGAAAGAGCTTTAGTCAAATGGCAAACGTTCTGACAGTCAAAACGATACGGGTACCGCTCTGAGTGTCAACAACCACCAAGAGACTTTCACAAGCTTCTTCCTTAGACAAGCAACATGCAGATGGACAAACGGACAGACAAACAAACCGATAGAAATATTGACATGCAGAGTAGAACAACAAACATTCAGACAGACGAAAGGACGGACAAACAAACTGATATAAATATTGACATGCAGAGTGCAACATACATGCAGACAGACGAATGGATAGACACACAGGCAGACAGAAATATATCGAACGTAAGAGATGAAATGAGCTTCAATCAAATGGAAAACGGACGTGGACATGCGAGTAAATCAAGCATACAGAGAGACGAATGGACAGACACACAAGCCGACAGAACTACATCGGACGTAAGAGATGAGAAAGAGCTTTAGTCAAATGGCAAACGTTCTGACAGTCAAAACGATACGGGTACCGCTCTGAGTGTCAACAACCACCAAGAGACTTTCACAAGCTTCTTCCTTAGACAAGCAACATGCAGACAGACCAATGAACAGACACACAAACTGATATAAATCTTGACATGCAGAGTACAACAACAAACATGCAGACAGAAGATTGGACAGACACACAAGCAGACAAAAATATCGGACGTAAGAGATGGCAAAGAGGTTTAGTCAAATGGGAAACATTCATTACAACAAACATGCAGACACACAAACCGACAGAAATATATCGGACGTAAGAGATGAGAAAGAGCTTTAGTCAAATGGCAAACGTTCTGACAGTCAAAACGATACGGGTACCGCTCTGAGTGTCAACAACCACCAAGAGACTTTCACAAGCTTCTTCCTTAGACAAGCAACATGCAGACGGACAAACAGACAGACAAACAAACCGATAGAAATATTGACATGCAGAGTAGAACAACAAACATTCAGACAGACGAAAGGACGGACAAACAAACTGATATAAATATTGACATGCAGAGTGCAACATACATGCAGACAGACGAATGGATAGACACACAGGCAGACAGAAATATATCGAACGTAAGAGATGAAATGAGCTTCATGCCGAGTAAATCAAGAATACAGAGAGACGAATGGATAGACACACAGGCAGACAGAAATATATCGAACGTAAGAGATGAAATGAGCTTCAATCAAATGGGAAAACGGACGTGGACATGCGAGTAAATCAAGCATACAGAGAGACGAATGGACAGACACACAAGCCGACAGAAATACATCGGACGTAAGAGATGAGAAAGAGCTTTAGTCAAATGGCAAACGTTCTGACAGTCAAAACGATACGGGTACCGCTCTGAGTGTCAACAACCACCAAGAGACTTTCACAAGCTTCTTCCTTAGACAAGCAACATGCAGACAGACGAATGGACAGACAAACAAACCGATAGAAATATTGACATGCAGAGTAGAACATACATGCAGACAGAGGCACGGACAGACACACAAGCAGACAAATATATCGGACGTAAGAGATGGCAAAGAGCTTTAGTCAAATGGGAAACATTCATTACAACAAACATGCAGACACACAAGCCGACAGAAATACATCGGACGTAAGAGATGAGAAAGAGCTTTAGTCAAATGGCAAACGTTCTGACAGTCAAAACGATACGGGTACCGCTCTGAGTGTCAACAACCACCAAGAGACTTTCACAAGCTTCTTCCTTAGACAAGCAACATGCAGACGGACAAACAGACAGACAAACAAACCGATAGAAATATTGACATGCAGAGTAGAACAACAAACATTCAGACAGACGAAAGGACGGACAAACAAACTGATATAAATATTGACATGCAGAGTGCAACATACATGCAGACAGACGAATGGATAGACACACAGGCAAACAGAAATATATCGAACGTAAGAGATGAAATGAGCTTCATGCCGAGTAAATCAAGAATACAGAGAGACGAATGGATAGACACACAGGCAGACAGAAATATATCGAACGTAAGAGATGAAATGAGCTTCAATCAAATGGAAAACGGACGTGGACATGCGAGTAAATCAAGCATACAGAGAGACGAATGGACAGACACACAAGCCGGCAGAAATACATCGGACGTAAGAGATGAGAAAGAGCTTTAGTCAAATGGCAAACGTTCTGACAGTCAAAACGATACGGGTACCGCTCTGAGTGTCAACAACCACCAAGAGACTTTCACAAGCTTCTTCCTTAGACAAGCAACATGCAGACAGACGAATGAACAGACACACAAACTGATATAAATCTTGACATGCAGAGTACAACAACAAACATACAGACAGACGATTGGACAGACACACAAGCCGACAGAAATACATCGGACGTAAGAGATGAGAAAGAGCTTTAGTCAAATGGCAAACGTTCTGACAGTCAAAACGATACGGGTACCGCTCTGAGTGTCAACAACCACCAAGAGACTTTCACAAGCTTCCTCCTTTGACATGCAACATGAGATAGACAAATGGTCAGACACACAAACTGATATAAATCTTTACATGCAGAGTACAACAACAAACATGCAGACAGACGATTGGACAGACACACAAGCCGACAGAAATACATCGGACGTAAGAGATGAGAAAGAGCTTTAGTCAAATGGCAAACGTTCTGATAGTCAAAACGATACGGGTACCGCTCTGAGTGTCAACCACCACCAAGAGACTTTCACAAGCTTCTTCCTTAGACAAGCAACATGCAGACGGACAGACAAACAAACCGATAGAAATATTGACATGCAGAGTAGAACAACAAACATTCAGACAGACGAAAGGACGGACAAACAAACTGATATAAATATTGACATGCAGAGTGCAACATACATGCAGACAGACGAATGGACAGACACACATGCAACAGAAATATATCGAACGTAAGAGATGAAATGAGCTTCATGCCGAGTAAATCAAGCATACAGAGAGACGAATGGATAGACACACAGGCAAACAGAAATATATCGAACGTAAGAGATGAAATGAGCTTCATGCCGAGTAAATCAAGCATACAGAGAGACGAATGGATAGACACACAGGCAGACAGAAATATATCGAACGGAAGAGATGAAATGAGCTTCAATCAAATGGAAAACGGACGTGAACATGCCGAGTAAATCAAGCATACAGAGAGACGAATGGACAGAAACACAAGGCGAGAGAAATATATCTGACGTATGAGATGAGAAAGAGCTTCAGCCAAATGGCGAACGTTCTGACAGTCAAAACGATACGGGTACCGCTCTGAGTGTCAACAACCACCAAGAGACTTTCACAAGCTTCTTCCTTAGACATGCAACATGCAGAACAGACGGATGGACGGACAAACAAACTGATATAAATATTGACATGCAGAGTGCAACATACATGCAGACAGACGAATGGATAGACACACACACAGGCAAACAGAAATATATCGAACGTAAGAGATGAAATGAGCTTCATGCTGAGTAAATCAAGCATACAGAGAGACGAATGGACAGACAAACAAGGCGAGTGAAATATATCTGACGTAAGAGATGAGAAAGAGCTTTAGTCAAATGATAAACGTTCTGATAGTCAAAACGATCCGGGTACCGCTCTGAGTGTCAACAACCACCAAGAGACTTTCACAAGCTTCTTCTTTAGACATACAACATACAGACAGACACATGGACAGACAAACAAACCGATAGAAATATTGACATGCAGAGTAGAACAACAAACATTCAGATAGACGAAAGGACGGACAAACAAACTGATATAAATATTGACATGCAGAGTGCAACATTCATGCAGACAGACGAATGGATAGACACACATGCAACAGAAATATATCGAACGTAAGAAATAAAATGAGCTTCAATCAAATGGAAAACGGATGTGGACATGCGAGTAAATCAAGCATACAGAGAGACGAATGGACAGACACACAAGCCGACAGAAATACATCGGACGTAAGAGATGAGAAAGAGCTTTAGTCAAATGGCAAACGTTCTGACAGTCAAAACGATACGGGTACCGCTCTGAGTGTCAACAACCACCAAGACACTTTCACAAGCTTCTTCCTTAGACAAGCAACATGCAGACAGACGAATGAACAGAAACACAAACTGATAGAAATCTTGACATGCAGAGTACAACAACAAACATGCAGACAGACGATTGGACAGACACACAAGCAGACAAATATATCGGACGTAAGAGATGGCAAAGAGCTTTAGTCAAATGGGAAACATTCATTACAACAAACATGCAGACACACAAGCCGACAGAAATACATCGGACGTAAGAGATGAGAAAGAGCTTTAGTCAAATGACAAACGTTCTGACAGTCAAAACGATACGGGTACCGCTCTGAGTGTCAACAACCACCAAGAGACTTTCACAAGCTTCTTCCTTAGACAAGCAACATGCAGACGGACAAACGGACAGACAAACAAACCGATAGAAATATTAACATGCAGAGTAGAACAACAAACATTCAGACAGACGAAAGGACGGACAAACAAACTGATATAAATATTGACATGCAGAGTGCAACATACATGCAGACAGACGAATGGATAGACACACAGGCAAACAGAAATATATCGAACGTAAGAGATGAAATGAGCTTCATGCTGAGTAAATCAAGCATACAGAGAGACGAATGGACAGACAAACAAGGCGAGTGAAATATATCTGACGTAAGAGTAAGAAAGAGCTTCAGCCAAATGGCGAACGTTCTGACAATCAAAACGATACGGGTACCGCTCTGAGTGTCAACAACCACCAAGAGACTTTCACAAGCTTCTTCCTTAGACAAGCAACATGCAAAACAAAATAACCATGGGTGAATGGACATTCTAAAAATGCATTGGGTATCCTCATGACCACAATCAAACTGACCACGCAACATTCACACCGCCTCGTTGAGTATGTTAAAGCAACATGGCCACGTCCATCAATTATATGTATCTCTGAATTATCAAAAGATGGTAATAGATTTGAGTCAGCATGTCCTTGACACAACACCGGAACCAAATAATCGACATCAAATTTTTTTTCTCTTGGCGCTTCTGTGTCTGCATGTACTATTGCCAAACACCATGTTCATGATTAGGTCCGGCTCAGAAGAGAAGTGTTTGACAAGTTGGTAGAGTCCGAAATGACCGCTATGGTCATTATTGAGATTGTCCGGAGAAGACTGTTTGACGGCTACATTTGTACCCTGTCATTGGTAGCAAAACGGTGTTGGTTTCTTGGAGCCGACGCTTATCGTGAGCGTGTAATCTCCCTGGAACGAAAGCAATATATACAGTGTAATTTAATGTAAAGATTCAGTAATAAATACATCTCTCTCTCTCTCTCTCTCTCTCTCTCTCTCTCTCTCTCTCTCTCTCTCAATAAAATATCAATTGTTTAGAGGAACATGGACCTGTCTTCGACATTATGTAAAACACTTACCATGAGATCGAGACTGTTGTCAAAATCACCGTCGAGTTCGATCTGTGGGAAGAACTTCTTGTCAGCTTTCACACTGCTAAAACAAAAGTAGAATGTAATAAACAATCAAAAGAAAATGAAAGAAGGAACTAAAATCACTTTGGTATCAATGTATTTGGAATCACAGTACAAATGGGGAAAATATGACATCAAAATTAACCAACAACATTTGTATGTTTAATAAACAGGTAAGTACACGACTCATGAACCTTGACCCTTACACAACATGTTTGGTGTCTGGACCAAGGTCAGTTCCGTGTTCAGAACGGATGCTGCTTTGGTGCCAGAACTCGCCTTTGAAGAATGGAAGGAACAAATGAATGGAAAAATAGAATAGAAAGAAACGAGTGTACATAGAATTAAAATGAAAGATTGGAAGAATTGAAAGAATAAAATAGAATGAAAAGTGGAAAAAAATGGGACGGGTATTAAGTAAAAGTGATGTTAAAATTTATCTCTAAAAATATACCTGAGGTGAGGTGTGGACCACATTACTAGGTGTGCATGTGTCACGTGTAACAGTGGTTGCCATGGTGACGTTAGAGGCATGTGATTCAGGTCTGGTTGCCAAGGACATGTTATTAGCGGTGGGTTTCGTCCCATTTGTTCCCGTGGTAGTCTCAGAAGACGACCATTTCTGTACAAATAAGTTACACAAAAACAAATTCAGATCAGGTTGATGTTTGCGTTAAGGAACTACAACTCTACGGAATATATAATTTAGAAGGGTATAGATTAAATTGAGTAATCTGTGGTGCAAGAAATATATGTGTTGATGGAAATGCTTTACAAAAGTCAATACATTATATGAATGGATAATTCATAAGCGCTTGTGGGAAACATTTTGTCGAAGACTTGCATGGATCAAATAAATGAAATTTTAAGGTTGTCTGTAGAAAATAACTCGCTAATTAACCTTTAAGAACCCAGCAAGCTGAGATATGTCTGGTTTTGTTTGTGACTTATCTGTAAACATATATACATTTATACATGTAACTCTTACTACAGTGAGAAATTCGAAACACAAGGAAATTCGTATTTGTTTAGGAGATTATATCTGTTAAAAATGATAAAAATAAAAATTATAGAATAATCTCGAATAATTAACGACACACATCCTATAGATTTGCATATATGTTATCTATTCTATTTGAATCTACACGAAAACATTATTTCGTGTTCCCCTTTTCGAATTAAGCTTACATTATAACTAGAGTGTGTGCAACGCGCCTGTGTTGACAACATATTGTTTTACTTACTGGTTCCAGTCTGGGTAAGCGAATCTTTCCACGTGGTTTTTGGTGGGGCATTCGTGGGTTTTGGTTGCCATTGTCTTTTCTTAACTCGTACTTATCTCATCGTAAATCTAAAATATTAAATCAAAATGTACAAGGTCGTGATAGGTCATCCACACCCCTGCCAACTTCGTCCTCGCGCATAGATAGAATGTTGGCGATGGATTTGTAACCCTGTCAAATACTAGTAGTCGCAATATACCGCTCGGCTAGAGAGGAATCTTCTCTTTAACTCGATCGGTTGAGCATAAGACTGTCAGGCAGGCTAGAGGTCCCAAGTTCGATCCTAGGCAGCGATTTAGATTTTATTTATCATGCGCCCTGTTACGTTGGCGCCATATACGGACTCTGGAATTATACTTAGCGTTGCTTGAGAAAGCATCGCTGTAACCCCTGAAACCCGAGGACGAGTTCTTTCCTGGAGGGATGTATGTAACCCTGGTATCTTCTCTTAAGCTCGATCGTTGAGCGTTAGATTAGTAAGCCAGAGGTCACGAGTTCGATCCGTAGCGGAGACGATGAATTAAATTATATTAACCATGCGCTCTGTTACACGTTTATATTCAAAATCTCATTTCTTTAATTCCTCATGCGACACGGCTACAAGGAAATAAGTGGCTCCAGAAAAACACCAGCGTCATGAAATCATAATTTTTTTATCTCCTTTAATATTTTTTTTCCTTTTTTTTTCTTTGCAGTGGTGGATTCAGAGGGGAGCCCGGATGTATATAAAAAAAATACAAAGCAAATGAATTAAGAAATACGAAATAAGAAGCTTAAGGATATTATTTAACTAGAGAGATTAAACATTACGTGTATATTATCCTCCGCTTACTTGATGGTAGTACTGATGTTTATGATTTAATGTTCTGTCGAAAATACTGTGATGAAATATTTCATTTATCAGTTTATCAACTGTTGTTGGCTGAAATCGTACGCAAGAAGCTATTCTATCTGTAACTGTTCCTACTGAGTATTAATCCTAGTATGTATTGACATTGTTTAGCCTAACAATAACAAAGGATTGACAGCAGGTCATATCATAACTGACGTTAGTACTTTTTTGTGACCAGCTGGGATGGGGGGACGCGGTGCTTCTCCAAGGCTAAGGTTATCTCTTATCAAATTAATTGATAACAGCTTGGTATTTAATTAATTTTCAAAAGGAATGTTTGTAGAATTTAAGTAATATGTTTAAGTATATGCACATATAATATTGTCAAATAATTAGCCTACTGTAATTATGTATAGCTATTGTTGTGAAATCGAGTGGTGTAACATGGCAGGATTGAGTTATCGTATCTGTATGACGATATTGTCAGACAGAAGAGCAACGACAGGAATAAACGTCTTTATTGCTCTGAGGTCTAACCGATAACTGAGGACTAAAACATAGGTAATATAAAGGCACGAGGCCTTCCGGAGGATAACTACCCGGAATCCATCCTCGGAACCGTACGTAAAATACAATGCTGTTTCACAACACTATTCGTCAACGGAATTACATCAAATGATTCTTTACTGACAGATATAAAAAGAAATGGAGGGTCAAGTCAAGGTATTGTAATTGGCGTTTGCTTGACATTCATACAGTTTTCACAGATCTTTGGATCCAGCATCCGTTCTCTTTGATATTTTGCAAATCAATAAAGATATTCAAACTCAGGCTAATCTTAATACATTGTCAAATAATTCAATAATTTGTATTTTACAACGCTGCAACGTATAAGTGATTACATTGTTGTACTAGTCTATTATCTTATTATTTGTTAGAATCACGTCACTTGATAAATATACTGTTCGGTGGTAATTAGCTCATTATTGTTCAGCAAATAAAGTTACTAGAATTCTACCTGGTATATATCTTTTTCTTGCAGGCAATATTTAGTCCAGATCATGCAAACCACAACGACTTCATAAAAATAAAATGTGTTTCCTCCATCCCCTACAAAACGTCAAGACTCAGCTAATGGTGATCAGAACCCCCTCCCCTCCCAAAATCATGTATTCGCCACTGCTTTATGTGTGTCTTTTTTAAGTTAAAAACAAATTTAAACTTAACTTAATTTGTAGTAGGTTTTGGCCTAAAATTGCATGTTTATTGCATAGTTTATCAAGCTGCACAAAAAATGTTAAAATGCTGTCTTGCTTCTCTTTCCGACCGTTCCCGTGGACTCCCCGACATCATTTAAAAAGACAGTTTTAATAAAAATTATTTCAAGTCAAACTTGGCACTAAAGTGCTTACACGTGTCACTCACCTTGTAATCTCTATCTGTGACAATTCTTGAGGAATTCTTTAAAGTAAAACTTCAAATATCAAAGAAAAAGATGAGAGCGAAATATATCGTGCCTGAAGTCGATCGCGTGTACTGTTGATAAGGGATGACACGTGATATCAACAGATGACGTCACAATCATCATGACGTATTTCCGTAATAAACGTATTTCCGGTTTCTGACCCACGTGACTTAGAAGATAGCGAAGGCACAGGTGGAGAGAAGAAAAGCTTCTTATTGGTGTCACGGAAGTTATAATAAGAGTTTTCAGATACTAAAGGAGGCAGTAGAGTGGAATAACTATTGCTAATTCCCAATGTTCTGGAAAGACACCAGTATCCAATGAGTATCTAAATATTAATGATGATATTTACCACTTTCCTCCTAGTAAGCAAATTCAGAAAGTAGTAAAAGAAAAAGACCTTAGACATATTAGATAAAAACATGCTATTCACGTTGGCACAAATGAACACCAGAGGACATTAAAAAACTGTATAAAAACAGAGCAGAACAACAGTCACACAGGGAATTTCTAGTCGACGAGTGGTGGATTCGTGGAATTTACTCCCCAGTTTAGTAGTAGAAACCTCCATTCTAAATGTTTTTAAAAATCGTCTAAATAGACACTGGCACAAAGTACCTTTTTAAGTTTTACCCAAGTTTTTATGATGCGCAACCGGATAACAGTGAGTTAATCCTACAAGATGCGTCAAAATTAACTGACATCAGCTAACCAGTGACGTCGAAGAAGCGGTATCAGGGATCAGGTAAAGGATACGCTACAGAGACTGTAGTGTTATTGTTTTTAATATACTTTAACTAATTCCATCATGGCCTACAGCTTTGTATGTAGTTAAAGATTTAAGTATGTCGATTATGCCATTGAGTTCAAATTGTATGTCTGATATAGTAGCGTCCGTCATAAGATCGACCCCCTGGCTCGTCGATGTTTGTAGCGTCAATATAGAAATGGAAACAAAGTAATCATTGGCTTTATCTACGTCTGTCATTACAAGATTTCCGTTATTATTTACAAAGGGTGGTATAATATACGTATTAGTCTAGCACTTTCAGTCGATTTTATTAACCTGCGGACAATTTTCCCAAAAAAAAATATATGGGATTTGAATCAGAAAAACGGTATAAAATGGCATTTATGTCCGCATAAAAATGTTCTTTGATGTGCTTTTTTTTTTTTAGATTATTGACATGATTACGTTGTCTCCGAACATTCGTGAAGTTTCTTATAGAGCTATTGGATTTACAAGAAATTAAAAGTCTGTCTCTTTTCCTAATTCACGTCGAAGTTCAGAATTAAACCAGGGCTTGTCATTAGGTCGGATTGTAACGGTTTTAGTAGGTACACACTCCTCAGCTATGTCCAAATATTTTTTTCTGTAAACTAAACACATAAGCTGTCTGGGGAGTGCGCCGTAGATAATAGATCTAGCCAGTCTGTATCGTCTAGTTTACTATTAAACAGTTCGTAATTAGCTTCATTATAACATCTTATGGTTCGTTTAAACGTCCTGGTAATTACTGTGCCTACAGATGTGCACGTGTCGGAGAGTAAAATAGGGCCAAGTAAGGTAGAGCTCGTGCGGCCTACGCGTGTCGGTTTGTCGATTACATTAGTTAGGTGAAAGGTGTGGATAATATCATATACAACGTGTGTGTTTTCTACATTTAAAAGATCAACATTTGTATTACCAACTAATACTTTTTGTGGAGTTTCCTGGATAACTGTGTCTATGGAATTCCGTAGATGATTCCAAAAGGAATGTGCGATGTTAGGAGGTCTATACAGAGTACACAGAAGTATTTTTATATAATATTCCAAGTCAGTTCTACGACGGGTGCACAAGAGACTGGATGTATACACGGCTATCCCCCCTCCCGGGGTTCCCGGACCTTGCGGTTTAACTCATAACCACCCAAGGAGTATACCAGCGTCAGAAATAGAGGGATCAAGGTGAGTCTCGGTGACGCAAACAATATCATAAGAATAAGCTAAATTTTCTAAAGGTGATATCTTATTTCTTAGACTACGAATATTCAAGTGGAAAATAGATATACAGTTAAATTTAAGATTTTTTTATAAGGGGCGAGGGGGGGGGGGGGGGGGGGGGGGGGGGTGGAGGGGGCTGGGGCTGGGTTTTGATGGACATCATCACAGGATATTAGGAGGAGGGGCTGTAGTACATGTTTCAAGAAAAACTAGAGTTATCTATTATGCTACATAGTAAAACACGTAAGTACTAAAAGTAGATTTTACATACATAAACATCACGCTAGCTCTGCAGCCACCGAGACCATGGAACGTTTTAGTATAAAAAACAAACTTTTGTGATATCAATAAACCACGAGTACGCTGGTAAAAGCAACCGATAGCCGCCCGATACTGAACTAAATTATTACCCATGATCATCAAACAACACGTTACATGTAGAGGGGCAATCGGTGACATTTAACATAGCATATTTGTAATAATAGTTTGAACACTCAGTCTCGTGGGGAGGTTGAGAGAAGTCAGGAAAGCATATGTCAAAGGTAGGAAAGGAAATGTAAGATAAGAACATATAAACAACACACATGAGTTAAGAAAGTAATATATTTCATAATTTTTGGTTTACCACAGTTTGTAAGAATACATTTGAATTCTTATATAGCGGGTGACTTATTTACATAATAAAACAAACAACAAGAAAAAAAAAAGAAAATACAAAAAACATATTAAAAAAAAAATCGGTCTAAAAAAGCTGTAAATTTTGAAGAAACGATACCAGACATTAATTAGGTATATGTATACAATGGCGGGCATTAATTAGGTATGTGTATACATACTATACCAGACATTAATATATATAATGAGGTGAAAGTTGTATGGGATTCGATGTGCACGCATATATGCGCCAACTATGTTACTGTAGCAGACTCATTTTTAAATATGCTTATTTACAGATCGACACACATAATCCGTTGGTGTTTAAAGTCTTTGTCCCCGTACTTACAGCCAATCAAGTATAAGGACACATTCCTGTAACAGGTGTCCTACTAAACGTCCATTTTCTTGCCTCCAAATAAAATATTTACCACGAAATCAATACTCATAATACAGCTTTAAAGTATCAAAATCTTTAACCTCTGGTCTGTGTAAATTCGGAATTTAAACGATGAAAGTTATAAAGCTTTGCATACAATGTATGTAGATTTCAGTTTTATGTTGTTACTCTCTCAACTCTGGATGTAATCCACTTCTGTAAGCTGTGATCAAATCAACTGTTCTTGATTCTCCCCTTAACTCGGTATTTTTATCACCGCATGTTATTTCATACCTGGTAATTTACTGAAAATAAAACAACATTAATTTGCTAAGGTTTCTGTTACATGAAATTAAATAAATAAAAAAAAAATGAAAACATATTTATTCAAAGATGGGGATCAACTTAATTGCGCCTCGTTCAGTTACCATAGAAATGACGATATGAAAACCAAATAATCAAATATTGTATAAATGTACAATTGAAAATGAACAATAATTTTCTATAAAATAGAAATAGGAAATGAAGGAACAGGTGGAAGGTGAATTGTGATCAATATCAAAACAAATAGTTGCTACTAAAACTTGAATGATCCTGAATGTTTGTTTGTTTTTTGGTTTGTTTTTTGTTTAACGTCCTATTAACAGCCAGGGTCATTTAAAGACGTGCCAGGTTTTGTAGGTGGAGGAAAGCCGGAGTACCCGGAGAAAAACCACCGGCCTGCGGTCAGTACCTGGCAACTGCCCCACGTAGGTTTCGAACTCGCAAACCAGAGGTGGAGGGCTAGTGTTAAAGTGTCGGTACACCTTTACCACTCGGCCACCGCGGTCCCTAAATCCTGAATGTACGTGTACAATGCTAAATGCTGTATCCTTAATGTACGTGTACAATGCTAAACTTCAAAAACACACTTCCATTTCTGTACGGGGAAATAACATTCCTAACGTGCTGGTAAATACCCTGGGGCGTATGATACAAGATTCTCTAAACTAAACTGCACCATTGGTGTTTTGTCCTTTTGTGACTTGTCCCTGCTGATATTTGGACCCCGAGAAAACAAAGGAGGTAGCTAAAAAAACAAGTTCAAAATTTTGATTGGGAGGTGAAATACTCCTATATATACAAAACATGTTCATAATTCACAATAACTAATTCAGGAGAATGACAAATTCAATTGTATATTCTGAAACGCGACATCAAAATTGTCTGATATTGAAAAAAAAAAGTTTAGTTTTCCCCTACAAATACCTTGTATTTATGTTTACATACCCATTGACATGTAGCTGGTGCATATATGATGGTTACAATCCTATATCCCTCCACGCCAATCTTTCACGCCAATATCATCCGTCGGCTAAAACAGACAACGGCATAATGTATACGGTAAGAACAATGTACCGACTGTTATTTATGTTTATCTGTTACACCCGGCAAATATTTTAACAACAACAACAGCATTGTTGAAATTATAAGTAGTGCATACAGCACGGTGTGTTAAATAGTTAAGTTATAACGTAAAAAATCAAAATTCAGAAACCATGTTCTATATCTGAAAACCGCTATTGGTTGGAAGTTAATCTCGCGTACGAGAACAAAGTTAAAAAATCTAACGGAAACTTGTATAATATTGATTACTCTATACATATTTAGGACAGTTGATAAATATCCACAGCTTCTAGATTAATCTTTACTGAAGAAGTACATCTTTAACCGTGATGACATCAGTACTCCCTCATTCATGATAAATGTTCAAATACAGGCATTCCCGGTATTAACGTAGTCTGCAATATAAAAATCATTCGTTAGGTGAATATATCCCAGAAAAAAAACCAAATAAATAATTAATAAATATTAAACAATAAATGAAATCCAAATAATTAATTAAAATCAAATAATTAATAAAATCAAACAATTAATGAAAATGTTAAAAATGATAATCGTATAACAATGATATTAATGAAATTATTTATGAAGCGTTTCACAGTATTGTTCGTTAATATACCTCAGGTAAACAAAATTATCGTTTCAGGGAATAACTCGTATAATTTAGATACACTATGCTAAATCTTCCGTGGATGCTTTGACTTTAATGTCATAATTAATAAACAATTGATATACATATTATATGTAAATTAGATAAAACAAATTGTCATCGTGTTGAAATGTAATGTAAATATTTCTTTTCAAACGGTATCTTTGATTATTCTTTAACACAAACCTTGTGAAAGGTCCAGGATTAATGTAGTCTTCTTACGAAGTACAAACTGCGGAAAGCCCGGTAGAACACAGGCCCAATAAAAACAATATTGTTTTAGTATTTTGTGATGATACAACATGTAGGTAGATAAAGTATTTGTGTAATAAATGAATAGTTATCAGTACTGCATACATGGATTAAAAAGACAAATACACAGCATATCGGTCGTTATATATCACAAATCTTACAACAAATACATTGTTAATGATGTTTTGGATTTATATAATGTTTAGTTTTAACAATCGATGAAATTGCTCCAGGTTAAATATTTGTCTTTTGTTAAGCACGGAATTCGTCCATGGATAAATGAATTATTCAATTTAATACTATACATACATGTACCTTGGTTGCCATATAGAGAGCATTAGAAGACTGCATGACTCAACAAGGCAAATTTCAAAAGCAGGATACCCGAGTGATTCATATATGCATTGCAGCATACTGATCGAGGAAATCATCAAACTCACTCTAGTTACTTTAATATTTCATCCATACACACCAGACAAGCAATGTTCAACGTCACATTAACCACCACAGGACAAACAAGGTACGCAAGACAGGATAAACACAGGTGTACACGGATAAATGACAGGTGATTCACGTGACGAAACAATACAATGTAAAACAACCTCATTGTCATCGTATGTATATCTAGTTCGATTTGTGTAGTAGATATGTTTTGTTTGAATGTGCGTCGTTGCTCTCCACCTGACGAAACGCAGTGATAACGTTGCTATAACTGATGAATATTTTTCGTCTTATGGGATTTGTGTATATCTTTATTTTTCTGTATCTTGTACTGTTTTGTTTGACTATGTATCTGTCATTTCGCCAATGTAGTATATTGAATTCGATGTGAATAACCAGCTTTAAACCAAGACGGAATATCTTACCTGGCCTGTCTAAAATAAAACTTACATGTAAAATCATTCATGTACAAAATATTATTTTCCCTCTCCAGGTATCATTGTTTTCTTTTTACAAAGATGTAATATGCCCATCCATATATAAAAGGATAAATCCTTAAACATTTTTACCAAAATTTTGTCACCGACTAGTTCAAATATTAATTCAAGGTAGGCTGATGCCTGAGTGTAAGGGAGAGGGGCATGTAGCATACAAGTTGAGGACATTAAGTATTTATCATCTACTATCATCATGTATATACATATTTCTTATATTGTATGTATTATTTCGCCAACAGCGCTATAAATGAACTTACCCGTACATTCCCCGCTCTGCTGATCACACTCAGCACAACTGCTATCGCATGTCATCGAACAGCTTGTACCATAAAATCCTTCAGTACAGCCTAGCAACAAAATATGTGACGTAATTGGTAGCGTATCATAATGATGAAAAAGCGGATATAAGTAATTCTTTGTGATATTGCTTTAATAAAGGGCATAACGTGAAAATGGGATGTTATTTTTAGAACTTCCTTATAGCTTCTTAAGCATTTAGGATGAAAAAAATGCAAAAATTGTTAAAGTATCAATGAAACAAATACCAAATTCTTCTTATACAGCAATACATACATATATATATTCTCGCTGATATCTTATTGCAAATATTTAATTGTTATATTTACTTTCAGATACGTTAAACTTCACTTTCTCTTTGCTTAATCTGGGGTTTAAGTTAAGATTTTCCCCTGTTTGTTCAATTGAAAGAACGGCACATGTGAAATCGATTTCATTGTAGTGCTTGGTTTGCATTGAAATTGATGTGTAATACAAAGCTTCGGCGTGACTATGATCAACCAAGCACCAAAATGACGTCATAATTACGCGATTGTTCTAAGTCGAAATCCTAGATGGGTTTGATTCACCCGCAACGCCTTGCCAAACATTTTTGACGCTGTCGGAGATGACGTCATGTGATCTGAGCTGCATTTAAACGGTGATCAATACCATCTGGTTTAACACAGGAGTAATGGGAGACTGTCACACAGAATGTAAATATTAAGTTATAAATCAACGTAGAGAATATTTGAAGATTTCCCATGGTCATAACTTAAAAAAAATCGTTGTTTTCTGGAGGAGGCAATCAAGGAAATTGGAAATAAAAACCTTATTGCGTAAAAATGTTTAAAGTAAATTTTACGTGACATTTTGATTTTACAAAATTACGAGCCTTGGTTTTGAGGTTTTATACAGTTTCATGTTAGCAGAGAAGACATTCACTGTATGAATTTAAAAAAAAAAAACTCGTTACATGCATACTCGAAAACGAATCAGAAATATACAGAAATAACAATTCATTTATACTGACTGCAATAAATGTACATTGTATATTGCCATATTTCCAATCATCGTCTAATTATTAAAGTCTTATCAATGATAACATTACCGGCATATAACTTATCACTTGAATTAAGTGATTGTCAAATTATCAATTGTCCTTTAATACAGACATCTTATCAGAACAATGTCCAGTATCCTTTATACATAACAGGTCTTTACAATTTCAAGATAAGTTTTGCTCGCAGGTGTTGCTGTATTTTCCTGGGACACATTTTAAAACATTTAACATATCAAACATTATTGCTTTATAAGCACATTCCTGTCGTTATCACATTTCAAGAAAGGAATCTTTCGAAGTACACAGTGTTTATAAGAGGATGATACTTCTCTTGTAAAGTGTTAACATCCCGAAAATTCTACTGTCGTATTTTGCATGACGTATTCTCTGTTTTAGCATGTTGAAATAACCATGGGTAGGTATCATGTAGTCAATACATGGCATCAAAATGTTTTTAGCAAAACAGGATATGACGTCTTAGTAAATAACGAATTCATAACGATGATTTAGACGTGTTTGGAATAAAAAGTGTTTCTATATCTCTGAAATAATTAATTGTAATAATTTTTAAAGATGATTTTTCTACACATTACATGAAAGCTCCCAAATGCTCAAAACAACTAATGCCATGAAGTAAAAACACAGCTATGATGTCATCCACTGTTATATGCATAATCTATTCAGCCAATAAGTTACCAGTAGCTGTCCGAATAATTACTTGAAGCTGTCCACTAATTTACCTGTAGCTATCCAATAAGCTACCTGTAGCTATTCAATAAAGTTACGTCTAGCATGCATTTATTTTACAGCTAAAAGTAAGATTTTGAATGAGCATGTAATTACAAGGGATGCTTGATATGTTGCGAGTCTCGTATTGATGTCCTACTATTCACTGACTTTATAGGGCCGTGTACCCAAGGATTGGTCTCATTTGGTTAGGTTATATCGACGAAGTAGCACTCTAAAATAAACAAGACAAGCGGCTTTTGCAAAATAGACAAAATAGGTGAAAGAGCAGTTATCCAAAACCTCGGCCGACAGAGCCTTGAGGATGAACTCCGTCCCGGAAGTCCTGTCAATGTTGCAACCACAGAAAGAGTTGACATTTCACAGGAAAGAGTTCTTTCCATTCTGACCGAGGATCTTGCAATGAGAAAGCTTTCGCTCGATGGGAAGCATGACTTCTGAAAGTTAATCAGAAGCACACCAAGCGCACATTATCGCGTGCTAGTCCTAACCTTTTTGAGGAAGATCCTGCCAACTTTCTTCAGAGAGTTGTCACTATGGATTGGATGAAATATGGATCCATCATTTTACACCAGAGGCCAAACAACAATCGAAACAATGACAGCACCCTGTCTCTCCCCCGCCAAAGAAGGCAAAGACTTTTCCCATCAGCTGGGAAGGCTATGATCTCTGACTTTTAAGGATGCAGGTGGTATTCTGCTGATAGATTATCTCCAAAAATACTATGCTTCACTTCTGAGGCAGTTACTGTATATTAAGCGCCACGGAAAGCTCACCAAATGTGTGTTATTCCATCCGGACAATGATCCTGTTCACGAACCTGTCATTGTCATTGCCGCCATTCACGCTTGTGGCTTTAAATTGATTGAGCATCCGCCTTATTCACCTGATCTAGCCCTAACAGACACTCATCTACTTCCAAAACTGAAAACATATATTTCAGGCACCCACTATCAGTCCGATGACGACATCTTATATGTAGTGGATGACTTTCTGAACAGCCAGGAAAAGGAGTTCCTTAAAACAGAACGTTTCATTCACAAACCAGTTTTGCCATCACATACATATACATGTAATTGTGTACATATCCAACACTTCACCAGAGCATTAATCAAATGAGGTCAATCTCTACTAAAGCACATTCCTCAAACCTGTAATGCATCCATTTGTTTCAAAGCACGCAAAGTATGCTACATTATAAACTTTTCTATATTATACATACTCAACATATATTGAAAATGTCAAATATTATCACAAAGAGGGTAGGGGTTTAATATATAAGCCTCGAAATGCCTCATATGTAAAATATTGGACAGCCTAAGGCAACTATGTAAAATGTTGCACATGACATACATTTTTCGGCTAATACAAAAATGTAGCCTTTATATATATGCTGATTGTCTTTCTCACATAGACTATCTAGGCAATTTGTAGAATAATTATGATTACATCTAATGCCGTACTTCTCAGGACCGCAATCTTTCAAAAGGAAAATCACAGAAAAATAATTATTGATTTATGGCATTTAATCATGGACTACTATATCGATGTTTATTGATAATACGCCTTTGTTGTTTATGATAATTATCACATGTTACAAAAATGTTTCACTGTTATTGAAGATTTATAACAAAAATCCATTTCCAGATGAATAAAATCCGTATCTAATAATAAGCATCTCCTACAGATTCCGCGATCTAGCCATTTAACACTATTTAAAATAGTAGTTTGTTACTCACTTAACTGTCCTAGAAATTGTAATGAGTTGTTGTGTAGAAGGGACTACACAAAGACTCATTACAATTTCTAGGACATTCCTGATCACATGCATTACCGTACTTTCCAGTAACGCATTCTGAGAATATAAGAATGCATAATTGATCATTATCTATTTGACCTGTTATTACTTTTTATCATTTTAAATTTTCACGAGTCATAACATGTAATTATTACCATATCAAAAACATATTTGATACAACGGACACAAATCATGTTCCAAAAATATTGAAACGCCATTTTGACACAAACAGGCACATGGTCGATCATCAATATGAAATATAGCTTTTTCTAAAGAGGACTACTATGTCAAGCCATAACCTGTACCCGTAGTCGCCATGTACTTGCATGTTATCCTTATTTATGTCAGTTTGATTTGTAAGATTTTATATTGATCTTATGATATATCAACAATATCATTCAGCCATAGTCGTTATATTGTATTGATATATAATATATAAATAAATATATATATTGTATAATATCTCTATTAAACAGTAACTCCTGTGTCCCGTTCACAGCATGTCCTTACAATTTCCTGAACAGTTCTGATCACAGTTATTAGTACCGTACTTTCAAGGCATACATTCTGTAAAATATAATGTCTCTAACTAACAAATGATACTCTAACGCATATTATCGGTTTGTGGTCATTTTAATATCACGGTTTTATCATCGTGATTACCCTAATTTGTTTATTACGACGACAAACAACCTTTATACCCACACAATTAGTTGTTTTGATTAAATTATTTGTATTGTGTATTTGTTGGAGGTTTAAGTATTACAAAAATCAGAAAAAAATATCTCGCTGTTATTGTTCGGAACATAAAACAATTTCTTTACTTCGAGTTGAATTGAAACCTGATCTTCTAATAAACAGTTTACGCAACATATTCTTACAATTTGCATGACAGTTGAAGTAAACCCCCTATAAATCTGATAAAGATAGTTATATTTGTTAAAGGCTAACAATACAGACGCATCATTCTTATTATTAATGTTAACATTTCATGGATTATCTTCCAAAGATTACCAACACAACAAACCAAATAAATTAAATAACAATTTAAAAACCTAAACTGTGTTTTATTTCATTGTGAGCGAATATTGATAATGGATAAGTAATGCTACATTTTGAAACGTAAAAGTAAATATAACAGTTACATGAAGGGAAAACATTGTGAATGAGTAAAGGTCAAGAAAACAATAATGTGTAATATGATAATGGTATATAGCGTTATATGTGAACTAGACTGACTATTATTACAGTGATATACCCATAATCTAAATGAATCTATAACTCATCCATTCTATATCAGTATGATCTGCACGATGGCACGCCTATTTTACACCACACAGCATCTATCATACCGCCACTGTAGTATAACACTTACACTGAATATTAACTGTAACTCACCTATACATAGTCCTGTGTCCTTTTCACACACATCCTTACAGTTTCCAGGACAGTTTAATTCACATGCATTACCGTATCTTCCAGGAATACAGACTGAAAATACAGAATTTCTCAACAAATGTTGTGTATCTTACATGTAATATCACATATTCGTATTCGTATTATGTACACAATATTAGTGTCAACATTGTAAAGCTAAGTAAGCAGATCTTTCATAAAGACATGGTAATCTTACGTCTACTAAGATTGCCCGATAAAACAGTGTTTTGGTGGAAGAGGCTTTATAATTGTAATTATCATCTTGGTTTTATAGAGAAATATTTCATGTTTACAATAAAGGAAGTTATAATATGTTACTCACCATAACAGTTCCCATTGTCTTTTTCACACAGTTTACCCAGGCAATTCGTAGAACAGTCTTTGTCACATATAACGCCATACTTCTGAGGAACACAATCTGATTTAAATATCAGATTTAATATGATTTTTAGCTAAATATGTGTTCGGTACACCATATGTTATAATTATGCATAACGATATCAATATCAATCAAATTTGGTTCCCCAGTTTCACAAAATGACAAAATCACAATATACCTTTGGCACATGCTGTTTTAAATGCTGTGTTAAATCACATGTACCACTGTCCAAAAAGATCGTTAAGTCCACTTCGGCAGAAATTGGCATCGTCAGGACCTGTCAGTTATTAATGCGGTGATAAAACACATCTTCAGATAAACTGTTCGAAGAGGTCATGGTCAATTGCTCTACTGTTGATACAAGACCTGTGTACGATATTTGGAAACCTTAAACCAGTTAAAGTATCGAGGTACCACTGAAGATAAAAAGCCGTAAAAAGAAAGATATAATGAATACCGGGGCACCATCACTGTCGTATCAACAGAATTTGCCAGGGAAAAACGATCTCGAATGCAGAGATTCGGTCACGGCCAGTGTGGCAAACACATAAAACGGCAAAGATATGAAAGCAGCTTGTAACATTGCAGTGGGTATCGAAATTGGAAAAGTTGCAGTATAATAGCCAGTGTTTAGGTCCCATCTTCGCCTTGGGATGGATTCACTTGAAGCTTTGGTTTGGATGGCTATGTCCGGCAAGAGGATCTACTTGTCCAAGGGACACTGATTCCAGGGTAGATAAGACCTGATCTACTGTTCCATAGATCTCAAGTTTGTATCGGTATGACTATTAGCCTTCCTCCCAGAAGCGAAACCATTGACCCGTACGAGATGATAAGCCAGGTTAAGATAAACTAGTAGTAGGTGTCCTAGACCCAGCTTCACTTGGAACTGAAGCACAAACCGGTTTTGTCCTTGTCCAAGTGGCCAAGTGGTTAAGATGTCCCGACACTTTATCACTAGCCCTTCACCTCTAGGGTGCGAGTTCGAGTACTGACCTAGGCCGGTGGTTTTTCTCTGGGTACTCCGGCTTTCCGCCACCTCCAAAACCTGGCACGTCCTTAAATGACCTTGGCTGTTAATAGGACTTAAACAAAAACAAACCAAACCCAGAATTCCAGTACGAATGCTGAACCCTACATATCACTGCAGTGCTGTAAAGGCTGGCACTCACCTCAGTAAGCTAATTGAAGTTAAATAATATCTGCTGGAACGGACCCAGTTTGAGCGAGAAGGATAATGAGGTCAATGAGGAACCAAGAAACTTCACAAATATTCCAAAACACTCGAAAAGTTTATTACAGAGTCAACTCTGTAGAGTATGTAAGAAAACGAGGCCACCAATTCCAAAGAAAAAAGAACGAAAGTTTATTTGAAAATAGTGGACCCAGTTAGGCCAGAAAGCTGTCTTCGTCCCGTGTGTATGTATAGATGCGACACATCTTACATGTGTACCAACCCTTTAGGTGTGCCTAGTCGGACACCTGTCCGATTGTTCTGTAATTTATTACTAATCAACTGCGAGTTGATACTCCTCCCCAAGGTTATCGTGCATTATTTTTCAATGAATAACAAAAACAAGTTAAGATATGACTGTAGCATACGGAAAAAAGGTTGCACCGTGATAATTTTTTCCGACCAATGTTAATTGTGTACATATATTAGATCGCGGAACCCGTTTTAAAAAACCGGGTTAAAGCACAAGGTCACAGTGGTCCATTTTAGCCCACGATTCAATCAAGTATTCTTTTAATGGACTCAGATATGTTATGGAGATCTAATTTCAGCAGGGGATAATCTGTATAAATTGACCTGCTTGGAATTTCTAACAGTAGTAGAAGCAAAACGTAAAAGCATGAACGTTCCATTTTGGCGTTCTAATTTTTTTTCTTTTGGGCTTAACGTTTAAAAAGCAAGGTCATATTCCCAAATCGAGGAGCTTTTAAAAGTACATAGACGTTAAATTTCCCTTATTTTTCTTTAAAAATACGCGTAGCCTTTTAATCAACCACAAAGACCCACAAAGTCTTACTTATCTTTTTCTCTAACCCGAACAACTACAACTCTGCTTATGAAATTGATATTCAATTCCAAAATTTAATTATTTTTCTAGATATAAATCAATAGTCCACCCCTCATGTCTCATCTTCAATATTTCAAGGGATTTTAAATTTTCGCGATTTCCATGACAAATGTCGACTACACAATGCACGGTTTTGCGTGATTCAGGTTGATGATGTCTATGAGAAATTTTCAAAGTCAAAATAATCTCCCCGGGGAATTGGGGTTTCCTCGTGCCAGTATTGCTTATAATGCTTGCTCCGTTTTCACCCACCCAATTATATGTTGGAATTTAAATCTGGGATTAGACAATTGGTCCTACTACCCGGAACATTTTTCCCGGTTCCAGATCGACCTTTTGGGTTTGATTTTCCGCCCCGTTTTATCGATTTCCTACATAAACGCTCCGTTTTTATTCACAACCCTTTGCTTTTTTTAACAGTGTCTTTTAAGTTTTAAGTACAATGTTAAATATGTTTTACAAAACAAAATTTTGTCGGACTTAAAAGAAAAAAAAACAAAAAGGAAAACAAAATTAACAAAACGGGGTTTAAGTTAAAACAGGGGGTGGGCCCCCCCCCGTGGGGAAAAAAGAAAGGGATAACCCCAAAGAAAGACGCCGGCAGCCCGGGGGAGGAGGAAACAGGCCCAATTTTTGGGGAAGACCCCAACCGCAAAAACCCCCAAAAAATTTTTTTGTTTTTCCCAAACGAAAAAAAAAAATTAAGCCAGAACTTTTTTAAAGGGGGGCTTGAAAAAAAAAGTATATTTTAAAATTTTTGGGTAAAAAAATGGTATTCTTTGTCATCCAAAAACAACCCCCGGCTCCTTTGTAAAGACGTTTTTTAAAACCCAGGGAAATGATTACAGTAATGAATTTTTGGAACAATTAAAGGTAAGAAGTTAAATACATTAGATTGGAGTGTACGTAGATGTAATAACAATTGAAGGAAATTTAGACATTTGAGACAACGGGGAACATTTGAATGATAATTGTAATTTATGATCAGCACTAAAGGAAACATTGCGTGTTGAAAGCTGTATAGTGACAAAGTTGGCCCATTATATAACAGATACTCTGATGGACATTAAGGTCAAAGTTCTTTTCCGTTGTTTGTAATCGACGGTTACCAAAAAAAGAAGTTCGAACAAACAACATAAGGTTCAATTAAAATGCATGGAAAACATGAATCGCTTCAGAGATAAACAACACATGCTGTTGCTGTTCGAGTCATGCGTCGGCCAGGAAATTTGTGTCCAAAATCTTTTTCATATGATACATTCTTGTGACGTGACTTTAAAATATGGGGAATCATTTACAGCGGCATAATTATGGCAATAAAATTTGGTTAAGCGTAACTAAATTCGTTTCAATAAAGAATACGTGACGTCGCACCTTATTTTGTTCATCTTAAAAGTGTACAGTTACAATTAGGGAAACAATTTTCAAAACAATATGCATTCCTTTGCAACTAAAAGGAGAACTAAATTGAGGCGAAAAAAATATTTAAGGGATGATTAGATAATAAATTCAAGGGGCCGTAATTGCATAAAACTGATTGAAACAAAACTCATTTTAATTTAATACTTTTTAAATTTTATTTGATTGTATTGGTTTTTAATATAGTAAATCAATAAACAAAGATGTTATAAAAATTCCCAACAGACATCATAATAAGCTTTTGACCTACCCAACCGTGCCCACAAAAGAATGCTTCATCCCGGTGATACGTTAGTTCTTGTTGTAGAGTCACGATATTCAAGGGAAACTGGGGAGTAAAATGAAAGAAATGATAAATAGATCCATCAACAGAAACTTGGCCTCGGAAGTTGTTGCAAATGAACCCAATCTTGGATGGAAAACCAAGTAAAAAGCGATTCAAATTTAATTATGGGAAATTTAATGTATGGCATTGCAACGGAGGTTTGACATTGGTTATGGTTTTGATTAATGGACTAGAATGAAAAATATGAATCGGAAGAATCAATTAAAATTGGCGGGGAAGGGAAGATACCTTTATTTCGGGGTTTTCAAAATTTTGGAAAAAAACCTTTTAAAAAAAGCCCCGGGGTTTTTGGGAAAATTTTTTCCCCCCCCCGGGGAGTTTTCAAAGTTTTTTTTTTTATCCAATTTAAAAAATGGGTTTAAAACTAAAAAAATGGGGTTTTTTTTTAAATTAAAGGGGATAATAAAAGGGGGGAAAATTTAAAATAACCTTTGCTTTGTAAAATCGTAAATGATTTTTAGGATTCTACGATATTTCCTAGGAGGAGATATAACTTGAGAGGAAGATTGGGAAGATATTTGAAAGGAAATGTTAAATGTGCCGCCAGTAATATTTGCCTCAGAAAACATTCCCGTGGCAAGATTTTGACAATCTTCAGATGACCTTGGCATTGGGTTTTTAACTGGTTCGACCGCGTTTTCATAACTGGATATTTCTCTTTGCCACTTCACTACGAGAAATTGTCGATCGGACAGACTTTGTTGACAAAGATGTTTCGGGGACATTTTGTAGAAGTTCGCACATTTCTGTTGCTGCTGCATGGATGCAAGATAAAAGGGATATTCTGCAGTGTTCATTTCGTGTGGCCTGTGTTTCGCGTAAAGTTTAAATGATTTGATTGGACATCTGGATGAATTCTCGGGATTTACAAAAAGTTTTGGATTAAATGACCTCTGGTGAGTTGAATTGCCTCCACGAGTTTTTGTTGATCTTTCATTAAATTCCAAATATTCTTGGCCGTTTTCGTCAGTTTTCAGTTCAAGATCCCCCCATTTTAATTGCCTGTTTTCATCGCACACCCTGAACCCCAACAATTTTGTATTATGATACCACACAGTGTTGAGTAGAGACTGCGGATTTTCTTTTACTCATTATATAATCACGCAAGTCTGTTATCCCTAATGTGAATGAACGCTCGGGAGCAGTTGTAGATACATGATCAGACGGTGTTGTCATTGTTTGGGGGACGGGCGTTGGTGGGGGGACAGGCATAACTTGGAGAGAAGACGCAGGTAATGAGGGGTTAGATGTTTGTACGGGCTGCTGTGAAGGAACAATGTGATTTTCTTCGTCTTTTACAAACCCTTCCTCGTTATCCACTTCATCAAATATAATATCATGAAGAATTTCAAAGTTAACGTCCGAAAGTTCCATGTTATGATGATAGACTATGAGCTGTCAAACAGACTCTAGCAGACGACAGAAATGTCGGAGGACAATATTTATTTAAGAGAAATAAACGTACATTTAAAATATTCAAGTAATTGATTTTTATTTGTAATTAAATGCATTTATTTAAAAAAAAATGTTTTTATAATTTTTAATCAATGTTGTAAGATACAGCTTCACTTAATTTCTTCCAATGAACTTTCTATTTTTAGTTTCATGGAAAAGGGAATTCCGCTTAAAAGTAGTTCCGGCTAGTATGGTGATACAACATCTTGTATCACACATGTGTGATACAAACCGACAGAAAACATCCACCGAAATTTGTTGTATCACTATTGTAAGATTACATAGGTATGTGATAAATCATTTCAACTTGAGGCTATGAAATTGTTTATTTTCAGTAACCGACAAAGAGTAAAACAAAAATAGAAAAGTATATTTTTTATAAAATGCCAAAAGTTAGATACTTTATGCTATCAGCTTCTAATTTATCATTTAGATTTAAAGTGGGAAATAATTTTTTCGTCCCGGAAGAAATTATATCGTGTTCCGCCTCTATAAACTTACCGCATCGCATTGTTCGGGGATTCCATTTGTGCAGCGGATTTGTTATTCGTTATTGCGGATTCGAATAACGAATCAGCAGCGGATTTAGGCTTCGAATTACGAATCCGCTGCCAGCAGTGAATTGGGGATTCAGTTCTTCATGTTTAATTTATATTTCTTTTTAATGGAATTTTTACGTTAGGAATCAAATAACAAATCTGCTGCAGCAGTGGATTGAGGACTCAAATTCCTATGCTCAACGTATTATTCTTATAAAACATGATAGGGGATTTGACCAAGGAATCCAGCAGCGGATTGGGGATTCCGTAATATATTAGTATTTTGCTTATAATATCTTATTGGAGATTTAAATAACGAATCCGCTGCCAGCAGCGGATCTAGGATTCAGCTCCTAATGTTTGTTAATTCTTTTTATTAATATTTTGACATTTGGATTCAAATAACGAATTCGCTTCATCAGCGGATTGGGGATTCAGTAACCTTATTAGTATTGTTACTATAATATATGATTTGGAATTTGAATAACGAATCATCTGCGAGCATCTGATTGGGTATTCAGTTCCTTATGTTTGATTTATATCTGTTCTTAAAGTTATGAGTGGGGATTAGAATTACGAATCTGGTTGATATGTGTTTCGAATAACTAACTCTTTGGCAATTATGTGTAACTAAAATTAAATCACTATGTACGGGAAATAACTTCCTCGTGGTTTCCGAACATCACCGGAAACTCACTGGATATTTTGAGACTGCAACATTACCATTAACAGAACCAGGAAATGTATTTATATAAGAAGATATTCCAAAATGAGGTGATGAATTACAGATTTATTTACAAATGATTAATCAGTGTCGCCCCGTAGTTGCAAGACAACAGTAACGTGTTTTATTGATTGCCTTGAATAGTTAAACGTTCCTAACGGATAGAAGCCTTCCACATGCTACAGCATACTTGCAACATTTTCAGAGTGACAAAAAACGGTATATTTGAAAAATTCTATTTAAATATGTTGTTCGTCAATTATTCGATCGTACTGACTATTCAGTCACAATACATATAAATATCGTCATTTTTCAATAAAACCATATGAATTATCATTGACCACTAGTATTGGAGACACTATCTTAATCACACGTTATTGTAAAGCATCTTTATTCTGACAAAAAGCAGTGAAAATAAGCCGGTCGAGTGCTAAAAATGTTTGATACTTTGTTTTAATTCATCATCTGAGGGCCACTTATTGTCTTCGTATTTTTGTCTACATACTTCACAAGTACACGTACATGAATAAGTATATAATTCCGTGTTCCTATTTTTAAATATAATATATGCCAGATATTTTTCTTACAATGAAAAATGTTATAAATACATATATATATATACTATTTTAGAAATGTATTGTCTTAAATTATGTTCCTCAATTTCCTTATCATATGATATGGAATACGTTTGAAAAAGGCAGAAACGTATCTGGTATCCAAGGGGTTTACCACGTTCGGAAAAACTTTATGAAACTAAGTAACAATTTTTCCCATGTAGTAAAATTATAATCTTCACATTAATACGGCGCTTTAACTCTCGAGGCAAACCGAATTACTTCAAGTATTAAGCCCTGTAAATTCCCAATTCGCCATATGGTCTTTGTGTACAATTTGCTTTTTTCCTTTACATTTTGGTGTTCATTTCATTAAATGTACAATTGCATTTAATAAAAAAATACATAATCATTATTCAGACATAGATTTAATCAATAGAAATTTTGCGTGTCTCTGATAGACCCCTGGTATTGCCTCTTTCAAAGCAATGGTCCGAATACACTACCCCGATTGGGGCACCATGACGTCACAGGCGAAAAATATTGTCTTTCAAAGCCTAGCCCTTGCAATGTAATGTCTTTTTTCAATTGGTGATATTTTTATTCCTCGCACGTTTTGAGTGAAGCAGGGGATATAAATTGCGGTTCGTTCGTCTGTTTGTCCGTCGGTCTGTCACACTTCATTTCCTTTCCTTATTCAAAATAAGGCACAAACCATAAATATTATTAATAAATAACCTTTTAACTTCTTAGCAAGTTCAACAAGTTCCCTTGAGCTGAAAAATGTTAAGAATAAAAAGGAATCAAGCCAAGAAGTCGTATGGCGCTTGCGAAAACGGTCGAGATACTGATATCCAAGGATACGGTATCAATACCACGGCGGCTATCGGATAGGTTTTACTACCTATGCAAGTTATTTTATACCAAACTGCTCAATCCGTAATGGAACGCGACGCACAAGCCGGACCGTACTGGCCAAGGTGAAGGTCATTCGTTTTCTGAAGCGTGTCACTTAGATCCAAGCTGACGGAAGTGTGATTCTTATTTCATCGAAATGTAAATTTAGTTACAAGGCAGACAATATTCTGACATTATTTTTATGTGACGAAGTTGCATAAATGTAGAGTGGTTGATTACGGTCTTCTCGTGTCTGCGCCTTGGCGTGTTGGCGCGGTTTGAAATACGCGACATTGCGTCTAAATCTCGTGTAGTCGCGAACGCGCCAAAGCGGGTGCCAACAAACATGTGGTTTAAATCAATGAATGCTCCAACTATTCAGGTATTAATTGTATGTCATTTATGTTGCTAAAATTATCCAGTTATTGTCTCCCCTTCCACGATTGTCGAGAAAAGCGAGACTAAGATGTTGCCTATTATACAGGTATTGCCATCAAAATGAATTGACAAATGGCGATGACGAGGTTACTATCACACTGAAAAACTAACCTTAATGTGGACGACGTCATTGTAAACAATCGAGAAGTCGAGACATATAATTTCGGGTTGTTTGTTACGTTTGAAGCGTATCTTTCATATAGATACTATAATTTTGGGGTTGATTTTCGACTTGGCATTAGTTTTCTAGGAAATTTTGTCAAATTCTATTTATTGTGAGCAAATATCTAATATTCACGCAATAATGTCGGAAAAAGTATTATGCTTCAATGAATGAAATATAAAATCGTCTTCTTAAAACGTTGAATGATAGTGTTTTACTCGTTGTTGGCAGCAGATTCGTACTTCAAATCCCATATCCGCTGTTGTTCGTTATTCGAATCCCCAATCCGCCAAATACAAAAATCAAACATATAAGAAACTGAATCCCCAATCCGCTGACATTGGTTCATTATTCGAATATCTAATCATTTAACATAGGAAAAATAGTAATATGTAGCTGAATCCCCAATGCTTTTTTGGGAGTGGATTCGTTATTCGAATCTCCAATTATATTCTATCAGAAAAATACCAATTGAACATAAGAAACTGAATCCTCAATCCGCTGCTACGGCGGGTCGGTGTGGATGGTACATAATATGGTCTCTGTCACTCAGCAGACGAAGCATCCTTTTCTGGCTGAGGAGGTAGAAACGTGTCTTATCACACCAGACACCCTGGTTCGATTCCTGTCGAGACACTCGACAGGAATGTATTTTTCCCTGTTTCCTTCACTCTGTTTTCACCCTCTTTCATACAAACAGTTAAAGAGAACCATGGATTGAATAGCATAGAGGATATGCAGGGTGAGAGGAGAGGGAACAATAACTAGTAGAGAGCCGAGAGTTCAGAGAGTGGGGGATAGCAAATATGTAACCATTGTGAATTATTGAGAAACTATCTACGAATGTATACACCACGCTAGGTATGAATAAACATTACCAAATATACACGAGTGGTGCTGTGTCACATGGTGGAGGGAACTAATACCATATATAAACAAGAATTCCACTGAAGTGGCTGTGTCACCTGCATAGAAAGTTGGGTGATTACAAGGGTTGTTGCATGGAAACAGATTTTCTATTTATAGTAACAGTACCCTTGACCTTTAACCTTTGAACCATTAAAAAACAATCCATTTAGATACTTGTGGTAAGGAAAATCTGCACGAAGTTTGAGTTTAATCGGATTAAGAGAACTTGTGTTATCGCAAGGAAACAAATTTCTAATTTTAGTAATAGTGACCTTGACCTTTGAACCTGAAAAGCAAGCAGCATTAGTAAGGTAGGTCTGCATGAAGTTTGATTGGCCTAATGGTACTTGAGTTATCACACGAAACTTCTGTGCGGAGGACGCCGCCGAGTACACCGACGCCGACATAGTGATACTTATATGAAGAGATAAACAGTGAAGTTGGAATATCGAATTGATAAGCGTATATTCTTCATATCAATGTTTAAAGTTTCCATATTTTTCTCTGCAATTTACAAATGATAACTTATTGTTATATAGCCAGTTGGGCCGATGACAATGAATTAAAGCTTTACCGATATCCATGTACCCATAGTTATATAGGTCAATGACATTTCACAATATCGTTAGGATTTTATGAAAGATATTAATTCTTAAAACAGACTTGACACAATCTTCCTACCTTGCCTAAAATAATTTATGTTTTTGATAAACAGATAATACCACCAAAATATCGAAACAGTCATCATTGTGTATTAATGAACCGGCGATCCCGGAAGTGATTACTGTTGGTTATTACGAAACAAAACATCATCATACTAAATGTCTCATTACCGAAGTCTCCAAACAGGAAGTGACATAATCTACCAAACATTTAGTAGTATCAGCCACCTACATGTACGTTATTTTGCATTTAATATGTATATAAAGTTCTTACTTTCATATCTCACAATATCAAATTTAACGAACAGGACTATCATGACTGCCCTTCTTAACAATATCAACAGATTAAAGCAGTCATTATTGACGTCACCAATCAGAATGTAACATAATCTACTTCGTATATTAACTATCAACCTGTACATTATTTTGTATTTACTAGTTTTAGTTTGTATATAAAGTACTTACTTTCAGATCTGACAATATCAAATATAACGAACAGGACTATGATCACACCACTTCTTAACAATATCATTCTCGTCGCCATTCTGAATTTAATGGCGACTCCACAACGACAAGGACGTGAAATGAAGACTATTTAAAGATCATGCCTTCTATTATGAATGAGTATTTGCATACGGTGTGTTTTAAGATACTGCACATAACTGATCGGGGACACTGCCTTCACCTCAATAGATATAAAGGGTAGAAAAGTAGTACCAGTTTACTAAAGAATAATGGAGCAGACGATAGGTGTCTGCATGTACCGATCACCCACCAGTTACTGCACGATTTACACAAAAGTTGTTTCCTTTTAAATAATATATTCTTTGAGGAGGCATGTGACGGGCGTCCCGCAGTCTCAAAATGACCCTGGCTGTTCAAGGTGCAATAAACCAAACAATCACTTAATATGTAAAATTTAAATAGCATTAATTATGTAGTTCAAGTTATACCACGTATTCAATCATTTATTAACATTTAAAAAATCGAATGATGTTGGCCGTTGGAATAAATCAATCAGATAATCAATTTGTAATCAAAGTTAAAACAATAAAAGAAAATCGAAATAAGACAGTCAGATATAGTGATTGCTGAACCTGTCGCCCCCGTGAACGACCAGTGTCATTTTAAGGCGGGGGTCTCCTACCTTGTTGTAGTAGTTGGTGACTACCTTACTAAACAACATATAAGAAGCCCGTCGCATACCATCCATAGCAATTAAGAAAAAGTGTCATGTCCAAGGACAAAGCGACTATAGCACAGACCGGCTCGTTTCTCAGCTTTCCGAAAGACACAAACTGACCCGAATTCGGAGAGTAGAACCACGCACCTCGAACCCTCATTTAAGGTTACCTGGCTGGCGCTCTACCCTGCTGAGCTATCGCGGCCCTAGACAGAGACAGAGAGCGAAAGAGAAACCAACCTACATAAATACCTTTTATTACTCCCCTGCCGTTTAAAAAAACGGGGGGACTATAGGTTTACCCTCCGTCTGTCCGTCCGTCCGTCCGTCTGTCCGTCTGTCTGTCACGCAATAGTTGTCCGGACAACTCCTTCTAAAGTACGACTGCGATTTTAATGAAACTTGGTATACATGATCAGTATAACATGTAGTTGTGCATCCCACATTTTTTTCCCGAAAAACTAATTTTCATAATGGCCGCCGACTCCTCATTGGTGGAGACTTGTCCGGACAACTCCTTCTAAAGAACTACTCCGATTTTAATGAAACTTGGTATACATGATCGGTATAACATGGTGTTGTGCATCCTACATTTTTTTTTTCGAAAAACCAATTTTCAAAATGGCCGCCGACTTCTCATTGATGGAGACTTGTCCGGACAACTCCTTCTAAAGTACTACTCCGATTTTAATGAAACTTGGTATACATGATCAGTATAACATGTAGTTGTGCATCCCACATTTTTTTTTCGAAAAACCAATTTTCAAAATGGCCGCCGACTTCTCATTGATGGAGACTTGTCCGGACAACTCCTTCTGAAGTACTACTCCGATTTTAATTAAACTTGGTATACATGATCGGTATAACATGTAGTTGTGCATCCAACATTTTTTTTTCGAAAAACCAATTTTCAAAATGGCCGCCGACTTCTCATTGGTGGAGACTTGTCCGGACAACTCCTTCTAAAGGACTACTCCGATTTTAATGAAACTTGGTAAACATGATCAGTATAACATGGTGTTGTGCATCCTACATTTTCTTTTTCGAAAAACCAATTTTCAAAATGGCCGCCGACTTCTCATTGGTTGAGACTTGTCCGGACAACTCCTTCTAAAGTACTACTCCGATTTTAATGAAACTTGGTATACATTATCAGTATAACATGTAGTTGTGCATCCCAAATTTTTTTTCTCAAAAATTCATTTTTCAAAATGGATGCTGGCTTCTCATTTGTTGAGGTTTGTCCGGACAACTCCTCCTAAAGCACTGCTCCGATTTTAACGAAACTTGGTATTCATGATCAGTATAACATGTAGTTGTGCATCCTACATTTTTCTTTTCGAAAAAACAATTTTTTAAAATGGCCGCCGACTTCTCATTGGTTGAGGCGTGTTCGGACAATCCTAAAGTACTACTCCGATTTTAACAAAACTTGGTTTACGTGATCAGTATAACACGTAGTTTAAAAAATGGGAAATAAATAGTTGCACTCCTGGTTCAGGCAGGGGACTTGGTATTGCTGTTGCAATACTATCCATCCTTGTAACTTTTATCTTAATGGAAATAACAATTCTCGTCGGTACTCGAACTCGTTACAATAACACCTGTAATCACCTACGTAACCATTAAGCCCTCAGGACTTATTCGCATTATAGAAACTATCTGACAAACTATTGCATACATATAATGTAAATACCTGTTTTCTCATAATCAATAGCGACTCATCTGCTAATTAAGGGTCAATACAATAGGTCATACTGGTGGAATGATAATTAGAGGTCTAAAAACGTATTTTTTATGCATTTTGTTGCAGGTGTATAGGCTGTGTGCAATGTAGCATGTTTGTGATAGATAGTGTATAGGCTGTCGGCACTGAAGCATGCTTGTGATAGATAGTGTAAAGGCTGTCGGCACTGAAGCATGCTTGTGATAGATAGTGTAAAGGCTGTCGGCACTGAAGCATGCTTGTGATAGATAGTGTAAAGGCTGTCGGCACTGAAGCATGCTTGTGATAAATAGTGTAAAGGCTGTCGGCACTGAAGCATGCTTGTGATAGATAGTGTAAAGGCTGTCGGCACTGAAGCATGCTTGTGATAGATAGTGTAAAGGCTGTCGGCACTGAAGCATGCTTGTGATAAATAGTGTAAAGGTTGTCGGCACTGTATCATGTTTGTGGCAGATAATGTTCAGGCAGTCGGCAATGTAGGATTTAACAATATCCAAAAGCACGTTATATTTGACAGTGCTCAAATTTGACACTCGGGCTGTCATCTTTAAAGTTATGTAATCTGTTTAACTTGGCTTGTTTATTCTCCAGCATTTTATATACAAGCCAGTACTTATTTGGAACATAACGACTACAACTGCAAGAATCAATTGATTACATAAGTTTTTTATTGTCATATTAAACCGCTTCGAAAAATATCATCTTTACTAGTGGGGTGACACCTAAAGGAGTGTCACAGAAAGAATGAAGTGTAGTTAGGGAAGATAACTCTGGATGAGCACGAAAGACAGAAAAAAATAAATGCTGAGGGTGATACAGAAATGTCCGTCTTGAGTTCAGAGGTTCCATGCACGAGTCCTGGTTTACATCAAAATCGTTCAATGTCAATATTTCGACCAATAAGAAGCATCAGCGTGGTTATATGGCAATGAATCCCATGTGGTTGAATTCGAATTCCCTTATTTACAAAAATGTACCATTTTGCATCCAAATCCATTGTCTAAACTTCGACCAATCGGAAGCCTTGGCAATGATACCCATGCAATGGAACTTGCAGTCCCCTAATACCAATATATACCATATACCAATGGTAATCGAAATCAAAGAATATCTAAATTTCACCAGGCAGAGGCAAATAAGTCTGCGGCGGCCATCTTGGCTGACCGATCGGAAAATAAAAGATCAGTTGCAAACCCCATGACCTTGAAGAACATTTGTGTCATTTTTTTTTAAGTGGGACACTAAATAGATTATTGGTTATCTTATAACACTGGTAACCCCAAAAACCTTTATTTCCTTTCCTTTAGCATAAATACCTTCACATGTTTCTCAATTTCCTCACTTTCACTTAATTTTCTCACCTGCACTTAATTTATTCGCGCGACATTTAAAACTCTCAAATACGTTTCAATATTAATACTGGCGAGAGGAAATTGAAGGTTTGGGGGTTACCACTGTAATAATTTTAACAATTCTTCAGTTTTCTGGAATATGACACATTAATTGATTATGAGACATCAATTGGCATCTATGCAAGCATACGTTAGGGTCTCTCGTGTGTTGTTGTTCAGTGCGGCTGGGTCACCCACTACTATAAGGAGACCCAGCCTCAAAACGATCCTGATTGCAATATATACACGTGCTGATAAAACAACCAAACAATCAACCCTAAGTTCATCTTAGTAACAGATGTACTCGCGGTATTCTAATCGATAAATAATTACATACGATCAAAGATAAAATCAAATGTCATGCATATCATTATGATGTCAAAATCAGGGCTTCTAGGGACCACAGAACAAAATCAAAAATAGATTGTGGGTTTTTCCCGTTTGGGCAGAAGATTTAATAGGAAGCTGAATGCATCCGGGCCTACTGATTGGATATTTAGGTGACTGGTGACGTAACATCCGCCACCTCTCGATAAAATACGACCCTTTTTCAAAACCCTATTGTGGCCGTTCTTTGAAAGATATAGAAAAACTAAAGATATGCTTTTCTTCAGAACTATCTCTTCTTGTTATGTTTGGAGTTTCAAATTTTTGGATTGAATCGCTGATTTTTAAGGACCGGTTAAACAGAAGCTACCGGTCAAAGTGACGATTTTGGCATGTTTAACCCAAAATATCTCATAAATACGAATTTCCACAGGGATACCAGATACATCCAGACCTAGATCGAGCCGAGTTTTACAATGGTTCAAAACCCTATCAAAATTGTATTTGTCATTTTTCCACCCCCAAATCGCTACAATAGCCGGCAAAAATCGCGAATTAGCTCATACTATCATTACGTTCCGTAAGGAACGATAACGAGTTATCGTCCCTTACTACACTTCATTCTTTACAAGTTTAAATAAATTCAAAAATAAATTTAAAATAATTTTTTAATTTTTTAAGATAAATTCAAATAAATCTGTGTTTAACGCTGGCGTTGACTGGTGTGCATTTAACACTGGTCTTGACTGGAAAGCATTTAAAAAATTATAAATACATTTGAAATAAATTTAAAAACATATGTTAATCGATTCAAATAAATCTGAATTTAATACTGGCGTTGACTGGTGTGCGTTTAACACTGGCGTTGACCGGTATACATTAAACACTAGCGTCGACCGGTAAACATTAAACGCTACCGTTGACCGGTATACATATAACACTAGCGTTGACCGGTATACATTTAATACTAGCGTTGACCGGTATACATTAAACACTAGCGTTGACCGGTACACATTTAATACTAGCGTTGACCGGTATACATTTAACATTACCGTTGACCGGTATACATTTAACATTACCGTTGACTGGTATACATATAACATTACCGTTGACCGGTATACATTTAACACTAGCGTTGACCGGTATACATTTAACATTACCGTTGACCGGTATACATTTAACACTAGCGTTGACCGGTATACATTTAACACTACCGTTGACCGGTATACATTTAACACTACCGTTGACTGGTATACATTTAACACTACCGTTGACCGGTAAACATTTAACACCACCGTTGACCGGTAAGTGTTAACTTGACACCGGTCAACGCCTGTGTTAAATGGACACTAGTCAACGCCTGTGTTAAACGTGTACCGGTCAACGGTAGTGTTAAATGTATACCGGTCAACGGTAGTGTTAAATGTATACCGGTCAACGCTTGCGTTAAATGTATACCGGTCAACGCTAGTGTTTAATGTATACCGGTCAACGCTAGTATTAAATGTGTACCGGTCAACGCTAGTGTTTAATGTATACCGGTCAACGCTATCATTAAATGTGTACCGGTCAACGCTAGTGTTTAAATGTATACCGGTCAACGGTAGTATTAAATGTATACCGGTCAACGCTAGTGTTTATTGTATACCGGTCAACGCTAGTGTTTAAATGTATACCGGTCAACGGTAGTATTAAATGTATACCGTTCAACGCTAGTGTTTATTGTATACCGGTCAACGCTAGTGTTTAAATGTATACCGGTCAACGGTAGTATTAAATGTATACCGGTCAACGCTAGTGTTATATGTATACCGGTCAACGCTAGTGTTTAATGTATACCGGTCAACGCTAGTATTAAATGTGTACCGGTCAACGCTAGTGTTTAATGTATACCGGTCAACGCTAGTATTAAATGTATACCGGTCAACGGTAGTGTTAAATGTATACCGGTCAACGCTAGCGTTAAATGTATACCGGTCAACGCCAGTGTAAATTGTTTACTGGTCAACGCCAATGTTAAATGCATATCCCGTTTTTGCCACTCACTGCACTTAAGCTGGTTCCGGAATTTCAATTTCCGGATTTCTTGAAATTTTGCTTAACAACTCGTACAACCCGATCGGCCAATTAGCCGATGTTTCACGTGAACCAAGTCCCTGTGTAGAATGCGTTTCTGTGGTTTGTATCTGTTTTCCCGAGTAAATACATGCAAGACATGAAACGGGTACTTTATATATGATACGAGGACAAAGAGTAGTGTGTTGAGATTTAGAAAATCACAAATACACACTGTTACTGAGAAAATAGAATGACGTAAGATTCTGGTGTAAAAAGGCGGGAATTCCCCAGGCGCGGGTTCCCCAGTGCAGTGTAAATGTCGGAGTTACTGTCTTTCGATTATACGTACCCGTGTGACCTTAGCGGAAACTGTTGCATCACGGACACGACAGGGAAAAGAACATAACGTACCACATATGTAGAAACATGATTAATTATGTATTTTGGATATAGATGTTTGTGATAAATATGTCAACAACAACAAAAAAAAAAAAATTTGTAGAGAATTGTGTCTTTTGTATTTTCTCTGATATTGCAAAATTGTAAGAAATACTGGCAGTGGTAGTATAATTACAAGCAGCTCACCGAGCGCTACAAGTTCAATCAGATAAACAGAACAGACTTAGTAACGTCACTCCTGACGTACGTCCGTACATGTAATAGACTCTCCGGAATGTGTGACCTCGCGGTACATAGTACCTATGTTTAAAACCTTATTGTGACCGTTTTGTGATAGATATAGAAAAACTAAAGATACAGTTTTCTTTGGAATTACATGTACTTGCGATGTGTGGAGTTTCAATACGTTCTCTTTATGCGTCAATTCTCTAGGCCGAGTTGTGCAGAAACCAGCAGTCAAAGTGTCGATTTTGGCGTGTTTGTACTCAAAATATCTCCATAACTAGATTATTCCTAGATATACGGGATATGCCTGGACATACATGTAGATCACACCGAGTCTTATAAGTGTGGAAAGTTTTATCAAAATGTATAGAGTCGCTTTTCAGTTAGCTCCAGAAAGTGGTCTGAATTAGCCGCATGTACATTACGTTCCGTCCTTCAATACACTACATTCCACACATTCTTGTGACGTAACACTCGTGACGTAACATCCGCCACCTCTCGATGAAATACGACCCTTTTTCAAAACCCTATTGTGGCCGTTCTATGAAAGATATAGAAAAACTAAAGATATGCTTTTCTTCAGAACTATCTCTTCTTGTTATGTTTGGAGTTTCAAATTTTTGGATTGAATCGCTGATTTTTAAGGACCGGTTAAACAGAAGCTACCGGTCAAAGTGACGATTTTGGCATGTTTGACCCAAAATATCTCATAAATACGAATTTCCACAGGGATACCAGATACATCCAGACCTAGATCGAGCCGAGTTTTACAATGGTTCAAAACCCTATCAAAATTGTATTTGTCATTTTTTCCACCCCCAAATCGCTACAATAGCCGGCAAAAATCGCGAATTAGCTCATACTATCATTACGTTCCGTAAGGAACGATAACGAGTTATCGTCCCTTACTACACTTCATTCTTTACCGAAAGAATGGGAGGCGGAAAATGATGAAACAGTTCATCTACATCTTCAATAGCAAAGGCGTTACACTTCATGAATATCAAGTTTGCCATATTCTATTGTTATAGCCAGTTGGGCCGATGACAATGATTTAAAGCTATACCGATATCCATGTACACATAGTAATATAAGTCAATGACATTTCACAATATCGTTTGGAGTTCATGACTGATAGTAATTCTTGAAAGAGATTGCAATCGAAAAGGTAAAAGTTCAAAAATATCGAAAAAGTCATTTTTGTGTAAATAATTACACGATGAATGAACTAGCGATCCTTGAAGTGATAACTGTTGGTTGTTACGAACAAAATTATCAACAGATTGAAACACTCATTTTTGACCTCTCCAATCAAGAAGTAACATAATCTACCAACCATTTAGTAATATCAGCCACCTAAATGTACGTTATTTTACGTTTAATAGTTCCAGTTTGTATATAAAGTACTTACTTTCAGATCTGACAATCTCAAATATGACGAACAGGACCAGGATCACACCTCTTCTTAACAATATTTGTCCTGTCGCCATTCTGAATTTAATGGCGACTCCACAACGACACGGACGTGAAATGAAGACTATTTAAAGACCATGTCTTCTATTATGAATGAGTATTTGGACACAGTGTGTTTTAAAATAGGCCATATAATTGTTTGAAGACACTGCCTTACCCCAATAGATATAAAAGGTAGAACGTTAGTACCAGTTAACAATAGAATACTGCACATAACGGTATGGGGAAACCTGATACTACCCTGTATTTTGTATCAAGCTCTGTTAGATATTGAATGCGTGTTTGTTTGGATTTACACGCCTACAGTATGTCTGTCTTCCCTTCTTACGGCATGCTGGTTGTATTAGGCCTGTATGAAAACTACCGATATTCAATATGATAATTTAGTTTTGAACCGTTCTCTGTTCCTAAGGTTTGGTAAACCCCGTAGGCGATTTGACATTTTTTTGCAATTGCATATTAGGTAATGCAAAGTACCCTCATTATGTAAAATATATATACATGCGATTCGGCATTTTTTGCAATTGTTCATTAGGTTATGTCAAGTACCATTATATAGATAAACATATACATATAATAATGAGGTTTAACGATGATAAAAAGCATGTTTGCTCGCGTTTTTGGATTTTTAATGACGAGATGATGACTTCCTATCTAAGTATATCTTACGTTCGTTCGGATTGTAGCACCATGCTGCTAAGTATGGTAACACATAACAATGTCTCTCTGATGGTAAACGGTATCATACTCATGGTGGAATCAATGTACAGTGTGTCATTTCACTTAATCTAGTCATTTATCTTTTAGAAGGTATCCAGTTCATTGCAAGTCGAGACAAACTCTAGGCAAAGTGTAACGCCTTGGCTATCGAAGATGGAGATGAACTGTAAATTTATTATTTTCCGCCTCCTATTCTTTCGGTTAAGATGATATTTCTTTCTGAACGGTTTAATATGACAATAAAAAAAACTAATGTAATCAATTAATTCTTGCAGTTGTAGTGTTACGTTCCAAATTAGTACTTGCTTGTATATAAAATGCTGGAGAATATACAAGCCAAGTTAAACAGATTACATAAATGTATAGATGACAGCCAGAGTGTCAAATTTGAACACTGTCAACTATCAATATATAACGTGCTTTTGAATAATGTTAAATGTTACATGACGACAGCCTATACACTTTCTGTCACAAACATACTACATTGCGCACAGCCTATACACCTGCCACAAAATGCATAACAAATTAATCGTTTCAAGACCTCTAATTCTCATTCTACCAGTGTGACCTATTGTGTTGACATTTGATTAGCAGACAAGCCGATATTAATAATGAGAAACCCGGTATTTACGTATATGTATGCAACAATTTGTCAGATAGTGTCTATAATGCGAATCAGTCCGGAGGGCTCAATTGTTACGTAGGTGATTACAGGTGTTATTGCAACGAGTTCGAGTATTAACGAAGAGGATTATTTTTCCTTTAAAATAAAAGTAATAAAAGGTATTCATGTTGGTTTGTTTTTCTCTCGCTCTCTGACTCTGTCTTGAGCCACGAAAGTTCAGCATGGTAGAGTGCAAGTTACGTAACCTTAAATTCGGGTCAGTTTGTGTCTTTCGGGAAGCTGAGAAACGAGCCGGTCTGTGCTATCTAGACTTTGTCCTTGGACATGACACTTTATCTTAATTACTATGGATGGCATGCGGCGGGCTTCTTATATGTTGTTTAGTAAGGTAGTCATCAACTACTACAGCAAGGTAGGAGACTCCCGCCTTAAATGACACTGGTCGCTCACGGGGGCGACAAGCTCAGCAATCACTATCTCTGACTGTCTCATTTCGATTTTCTATTATTGTTTAAACTTTGCTGACAAATTGATTATCTGATTGATTTACTCCAACGAGCAATATCATTCGATTTTTTAAATGTTAAGAAATGATTGGATACGTGTTATAGCTTGAACTACAGGATTAATGCTATTTAAATTTTAACCCTTGAACAGCCAGGGTCATTTTGAGACTGCGGGAGGCCCGTCGCATGCCTCCTCAAAGAATATTATTTGATAGGAAACAATGTTTGTGTAAATTCGTGTAGTGTCTGGTGGGTGATCGGTACATGCAAACACATATCGTCAGCTCCAATATTCTTTAGTAAACTGGTACTACCTTTCTGCGTTTTATATCTATTATTTGTATCTGTATTTTAAAACACACCTTGTCCAAATCCTTATTCATAATAGAAAACATGAACCTTAAATAATATTCTTGTTGATGTGGAGTCGCCATTAAACTCAGAATGGCGAGGAGAAAGATATTGTTAAGAAGTGGTGTGATCATGGTCGTGTTCGTTATATTTGATATTGTCAGGTCTGAAAGTAAATAGTACTTCATATACAAACTAAAACTAGTAAATACAAAATAATGTGCATGTTGATAGTTAATGTTACTAAATACGTGGTAGAAATGACCCTGGCTGTTAATAGGACGTTAAACAAAAACAAACAAACATTCTGATTGGTGACGTCAATAATGACTGTTTTAATATGTTGATATTGTTAAGAAGGGTAGTCATGAATCACTTCCGGGATCTCCGGTTCATTAATACACAATGATGACTGTTTCGATATTTTGGTGGTATTTTTTGTTTATTAAAAACATAAATCATTTTAGGCGAGGTAGGAAGATTGTGTCAAGTCTGTTTGAAGAATTAATATCTTTCATGAAATCGCAACGATGTTGTGAAATGCCATTGACCTATATAACTATGGGTACATGGATATCGGTAAAGCTTTAATTCATTGTCATCGGCCCAACTGGCTATAACAATAAGTTATCATTTGTAAATTGCAGAGAAGAAAATGGAAACTATAAACATTGATATGAAAATATACGCTTATCAATTCAATATTCCAGCTTCACTGTTTATCTCTTCATGTAAGTATCACTATGTCGGCGTCGGTGTACTCGGCGGCGTCCTCCGCACAGAAGTTTCGTGTGATAACTCAAGTACCATTAGGCCAATCAAACTTCATGCTGACCTACCCTACTAATGCTGCTTGCTTTTCAGGTCCAAAGGCCAAGGTCACTATTGCTAAAATTAGAAAATGTGTTTCCTTGCGATAACACAAGTCCTCTTAATCCCGATTAAACTCAAACTTTATGCAGATTTTCCTTACCACAAGTATTTAAATGGATTGTTTTTTAATGGTTCAAAGGTCAAGGGTACTGTTACTATAAATAGAAAATTTGTTTCCATGCAATAACCCTTGTAATCACCCAACTTTCTATGCAGGCAACACAGCCACTTCAGTAGAATTCTTGTTTATATATGGTATTAGTTCCCTCCACCATGTGACACAGCACCACTCGTGTATATTTGGTAATGTTTGTTCATACCTAGCGTGGTGTATACATTCGTAGATAGTTTATCAATAATTCACAATGGTTACATATTTGCTATCCCCAACTCCCTTAACTCTCGGCTCTGTACTACTTGTTCCCTCTCCTATTTCACAATATCGTTGGGATTTCATGACAGACATTAATTCTAAAAACAGAATTGACACAATCTTCCTACCTTGCCTAAAATAATTAACGTTTTTAATAAACAAATAATACAAATAATGTATGAATGAACCGGCGATCCCGGAAGTGACTACTGTTGGTTATTACGAAACAAAACATCATCATACTAAATCACTCATTACTGATGTCTCCAATCAGGAAATAACATAATCTTCAAAACATTTAGTAGTATCAGCCACCTACATGTACGTTATTTTGCATTTAATTTGTATATAAAGTACTTACTTTCATATCTGACAATATCAAATTTAATGAACAAGACTATCATGACTGCCCTTCTTAACAATATCAACAGATTAAAGAAGTCATTATTGACGTCACCAATCAGAATGTAACATAATCTACTTCGTATATTAACTAGTACTTACTTTCAGATCTGATAATATCAAATATAACCAGCAGGACTATGATCACACCCCTTCTTAACAATATCGTTCTCGTCGCCAGTTTGAGTTTAATGGCGCCTCCACATCAACACGGAAGTGAAATGAAGAATATTTAAGGTTCGTGTTTTCTATTATGAATAAGTATTTGGACAAGGTGTGTTTTAAAATACTGCACATCACGGATCGGGGACACTGCCTTCACCTCAAAAGATATAAAAGGTAGAAAGGTAGTACCAGTTTACTAATGAATACTTGAGCAGACGATAGGTGTTTGCATGTACCGATCACCCACCAGTTACTGCACGATTTACACAAAAGTTGTTTCCTTTTAAATAATATATTCTTTGAGGAGGCATGTGACGGTCCTCCCGCAGTCTCAAAATGACCCTGGCTGTTCAAGGTGCAATAAACCAAACAATCACTTAGTATGTAAAATTTAAATTAACATTAATTATGTAGTTCAAGTTATACCACGTATTAAATCATTTATTAACATTTAAAAAATCGAATGATGTTGGTCGTTGGAATAAATCAATCAGATAATCAATTTGTAATCAAAGTTGAAACAATAAAAGAAAATCGAAATGAGACAGTCAGAGATAGTGATTGCTGAGCCTGCCGCCCCCGTGAGCGATCAGTGTCATTTTAAGGCGGGGGTCTCCTACCTTGCTGTAGTAGTTGGTGACTACCTTACTACACAACATATAAGAAGCCCGCCGCATGCCATCCATAGCAATTAAGATAAAGTGTCATGTCCAAGGACAAAGCCACGATAGCACAGACCGGCCCGTTTCTCAGCTTTCTGAAAGACACAAACTGACCCGAATTCGGAGAGTCGAACCACGCACCTCGAACCCTCATTTAAGGTAACCTGGCTGGCGCGGCTCTAGACAGAGACAGAGAGCGAAAGGGAAACTAACCAACATAAATTCCTTTTATTACTTTTATCTTAAAGGAAATAATAATCCTCTTCGGTATTCGAACTCGTTACAATTACACCTGTAATCACCTACGTAACCATTGAGCCCTCAGGACTTCTTCGCATTATAGAAACTATCTGACAAATTGTTGCGTACATATACATAAATGCCTGGTTTCTCATTATTAAAATCGACTCATCTGCTAATCAAAAGTCAACACAATAGGTCATACTGGTGGAATGATAATTAGAGGTCTTAAAACGATTATTTTTTATATGTATTTTGTTGTAGGTGTATTGTGTTGTAGTGAATAGGTTGTCTGCAATGTAACATGTTTGTGGCAGATAATGTATAGGCAGTCGGCAATGTAGGATTTAGCAATATCCAAAAGCACGTTATATTTGACAGTGCTCAAATTTGACACTCGGGCTGTCATCTTTAAAGTTATGTAATCTGTTTAACTTGGCTTGTATATTCTCCAGTATTTTATATATAAGAAAGTACTAATTTGGAACGTAACGACTACAACTGCAAGAATTAATTGATTACATTAGTTTTTTATTGTCATATTAAACCGCTTAGAAAAATATCATCTTTACCGAAAGAATGGGAGGCGGAAAATAATAAATTTACAGTTCATCTACATCTTGAAAGATAAATGACTAGATTAAGTGAAATGACACATTGTACAATGATTCCAGCATGAGTATGATACCGTGTACCATCAGAGAGACATTGTTATGTGTTACCATACTTAGCAGCATGGTGCTACAATCCGAACGAACGTAAGATATACTTAGATCAGAAGTCAACATCTCGTCATTACTAGATATTTCAAAAGATACACATGAAGAATCTCAGGCGAACAGGCGGATTCATGTAGGCGATAAACCAGTAACTTAGTTAACTAAAAAAATCAAAACAAATACAAATAACAAAACAAAAAATGAAAAGCAACAAAAAGCCAAAAACGTGAGCAAACATGCTTTTTATCATCGTTAAACGTCATTATTACATGTATATATATTTATATAATGGGGGTGTTTTTCATTACCTAATGTGCAATTGCAAAAAATGTCAAATCGCCTACGGGGTTTACCAAACCTTAGAACAGAGAACGATTCAAAATGAAATTATCATGTTGAATATCGGTAGTTTTCCATACACACCTAATACAACCAGCATGCCGTCAGAGGGGAAGACAGATATACTGCAGGCGTGTAAATCCAAACACACACGCAAGTAATATCTTACAGGGCTTGATACAAAATACAGGGTAGTATCAGGTTTCCCTCATACCGTTATGTACAGTATTCTTTAGTAAACTGGTACTACCTTTCTACCTTTTATATCTATTGGGGTAAGGCATTGTCTCCAAACCTTTATGTGCAGTATTTTAAAACACACCGTGTGCAAATTACTCATTCATAATAGAAGACATGATCTCCAAATAGTCTTCATTTCACGTCCTTGTCGTTGTGGAGTCGCCATTAAATTCAGAATGGCGACAGGAAAAATATTGTTAAGAAGAGGTGTGATCCTGGTCCTGTTGGTCATATTTGAGATTGTCAGATCTGAAAGTAAGTACTTTATATACAAACTGAAACTTTTAAACGTAAAATAACGTACATTTAGGTGGCTGATATTACTAAATGGTTGGTAGATTATGTTACTTCTTGATTGGAGAGGTCAAAAATGAGTGTTTCAATCTGTTGATAATTTTGTTCGTAACAACCAACAGTTATCACTTCAAGGATCGCTAGTTCATTCATCGTGTAATTATTTACACAAAAATGACTTTTTCGATATTTTTGAACTTTTACCTTTTCGATTGCAATCTCTTTCAAGAATTACTATCAGTCATGAACTCCAAACGATATTGTGATATGTCATTGACAGATATCACTATGGGTACATGGATATCGGTATAGCCTTAATTCATTGTCATCGGCCCAACTGGCTATAACAATAAGTTATCATTTGTACATTGCAGAGAAGAATATGTAAACTTTAAACATTGATATGAAGAACATGTGGTTACATGTCACCGATGTAAAGCATTGTTGTTTAATTAACTTATAGACAAAAACACCGCAAAAAATACATAGCAACTGTTTATATTAATTGACACTTTTAGCCCTCGTACTATGACAAATGAGTAGATGTATACGGTTATCATCCAGATAGGTATCACTATGTCGGCGTCGGTGTCCCCGGCGGCGTCGTCGTCGGCACAGAGGTTTTCATGCGATAACTCAAGTACTGTACCATTACCCTAGTTTACCCTAATCTTCATGCAGATCTGCCTTACTAATACTGCTTGCTTTTGGATTGCTTTTTCATGTCCAAAGGTCAAAGGTCAAGGTCATTATTACTAAAAATAGAACAGTTGTTTCCATGTGATAACTCCAGTTCACTTGGGCTGATTAAACTCAAGATTCATGCAGATTTTCCTTATCACAAGTGTTTGTATGGTTTTTGTTTACTGGTCCAAAGGTCAAATGTCAAGGGTACTGTTTCCATACAACTCTTGTTATGACCCGATTTTCTGCGCGGGCAACACAACCACTTCCGTGGTATTCTTGTTTATATATTACATTAGTTCTTTCTACCATTTAACTCAACACCACTTGTGTATATTTGGTTGACAGCCAAGTTAAAATGTAAAATGTAAACTTTAGTTATTTTCAAACAATTGCGAAACAAGTTAGATCTTATATTAATCACGCTTGTTGGTCCGGATCGAGGCGCGCGAGGGGTCTCACTGTTGGAGGAAACCGGATTACCCGGGGATAACTCAAATGGTCGGGCAGGTCACATCATACCATTTCACGTTCGATTGGGGAATCAAACCTAGGCCACCTAGATGAAAGGCAAGTGTGTACCACTGTGCCACCCGACCACCTATAGTCAGTCATGTTTATTCATTCCTCTCGAGGTGTATACATTATTAGACAGTTTATTAGTAGTTATTCCCCAATCCCTAAACTCTCCTGGGTATTGTTCTCTCTTCTTTCACCCTGTTTGTTTTCCTTTCCCTTTCCCATCCAGGATAATCCTCTATACTACCCAATCCATTGAAATGTTCTCTTTTACTGCTTGCGAGGAAGTTATCCATTTCTCATCCAGGGGAGTCCTCTATACTGCCCAGTCCATGGAAGCTCTCTTTTACTGCTTCCAGGGGATTTCTTCATTCTCCATCCAGGGTACCCGACTAATGTTTGTTTTTAAGACCCAGGGTTTAATCTAGACAGCGTAACCAGTCCTGTTCCGCACTGATTGTCAGATGAGTCGATATTTAAAAATTAAACGCTTGTTAGACTGTATTTATTTTCAAGATCAATGCAATCTGGCTGGCAGATAGATATTCATGACGCCCATTAAGCGTTTAATTGTCTGTTTGTTCAATTGAAAGAACGGCACATGTGAAATCGATTTCATTGTATAGCTTGGTTTGCATTCAAATTGATGTGTAATACAAAACCTCGGCCTGGCTATGATCAACAAAGCACCAAAATGACGTCATAACTACGCGATTGTTCTAAGTCGAAATCATTGCTAGGTTTGATTGACCATTGCCAATTATTTTTTTGACGTTGACGGAAGTGACGTCATGTGATCTGGGCTGCATTTATACGGTGATCAAAAGCATCTGGTTTAACAAAGGAGTAATGGGAGACTGTCGCACAGAATGTAAATAGTTATGGATAGAATATAAGTATATTGCAAGACGAATCAGTCGTGAGGGCTAAATACATGTAGTTGTATCCATGAGCACAGGAATAAGTGTAACGAGTTCGAACCCAGTAGAGCATTGTTGTTTTTTCTTCATGATAAAAGGGAAAAAAACATGTCAAAACCATTGTTATTTTTAATGGTAGAGACACCTTGATTGTATTGGTCATAATGTAATATATAATGGTTCATTTATTGTAGGTAACGTCGCGGTAAACAAAGTAGCAGTACAAAGTAGTGACGAAGCGAGCGGTAAATATGTAGCCAGTAAAGTTGTTGATAACTGTACAAATACAGACATTGCGGCTAATTGTTGTACACATACAGCAACTGGTTACACAACGGCCTGGTGGCTTGTTGATCTGGGAGAGATGATGACCATTAATACGATCACAATATACTACAGAGGTGAGTATATTGTCTCTACCAAAAATGTTTTAATTTTAGAATTAAGTTACTTCGATTAGATACGTTTGGTTTGTTTTGTTTAACTTCCTATTAACAGCCAGGGTAATTTAAGGAGGTGCAAGGTTTTGGAGGTGGAGGAAAGCCATCGTCCTACGGTCAGTACTTGGTAACTGCCCCACGTAGGTTTCGAAATCGCAACCTAGAGGTGGACGGCTAGTGATAAATATCGGAACACCTTAACTGCGGCCACTGATTAGATACGTGTCATTTTAAAACCCATTTAAAAAATATATATTTCTATAATGGTAACTCGATACAGAAAATGTTTAATTGGTATCACTAAGACATAGCATAACAAGTGTACTGTAAAATACTTAAAAAAAAAGACAAAAGTCTTAAAAGAGCAGCGTGTGCCAATATAACAACGGAGCTGTCAGTGTAACTCAAAATCAATAAAGCGAACGAAAAGTATTAACAAACATTTTAGATCTGAGACCCTTAAAAGGTACCAGAACGACACAACATAAACCTAGGTCATATCCGAGTACGTAAAATTCTCAATGTAAGAACTTTTATAGTGAAAAGGGAACCATCAGGCATATAAACACTGAATACGTCTAGATTTCCGAGTGAGATACTTATTTTGACTTTCTCATGGACTTCATTAATCTGAATCACGCGAACCTTGCGTTGTTTATTTTTCTGCAAGTGGTCGACATCCGTCATGGAAATCGTGATAATCGGAGCAAGTCCTTGACTATTGGGAATTGCAAACATCGTGGGTGGTGGAAGCTTTGATGTTGCTATCTAGAAAATAATTAACAATTTTGGAAATTGAAATCCTCACGATTATTATACAGCAGAGTTGTAAGTTGTTCTGCTGGTTATGTCAGAAGTAAAGCAGTTAATGTTGTAGAGTCTGTGGTGTTCGTGGCTTCTAGTTTACACAGGGTATGTGTTATTCAAAGAAAAAATGGAAGGACATTGAACGGTCTATGTTACGTGTTCTGGTAAGCTCCTCAATATTTTCTTGAATATCAAAACGTATTTATTGTGAAGAAGAAAGTTTGTTTTAGGATATTATATTTGCTTTTGAATCGTTGAAACTTGTTGAGAATATTTTAAAGCAGGTAAAATGTGCAGTTGACTATGGTGCTCGAATTTTCCTTTGTCCTGATACATTTTTATATAAATTATTTAAGTATGTCGTTACTTTCGCTTGAATTGGTCATAGGATTTTGTATATATAATGCAAATAACTTGAAATAGAAGACATTGATTGTGCAATATCTGTTTGTGTTTTTATCATTCACATTCAAGGGCTTATAAAACGACTGATAAATGTCCTTAAAATGACTAAACAACACACTATTTCCTTCTGCGAAAGGGATAACTACCTAGACAAAAAGATAGACAAAAGTCAGATGAAAAAAACATTCTTTCCTTTCTGTTATCTTGTATTTACATCAAATGTGTAATTTATACATAATCTAAGTAAAGTTTTCACCTCTCACATCAGTATTGGTACTATATCGGAAAAAAATCATTATCAATAGAGCTCACGTTATATGATAATTAATAAAAGTATTGTATATCCTAGAAAGTGTCATGATATGTCGATGAGCATTCAGTAAAACTCCCAAGATGTCCGTTTCGTATTCTCGATTTCTCTCCCCTTGTCCGTCATTTTGGTTTCACATCTATTCCACTCTCACCAGTTGAATACCGTTTCACATCCATAATTTTCAATTTACAGTCAGAAGTCAACGTATTCGCTGAAAAAAACCAGGACAAAAATTTTGACCAAAATCAAAGTTAAAAAAAATCGGTCCATAATTCAAAACATGAACGATATAAACATGTCACCAGAGCAGGAAGTGTAACGAAGTCTGGAGTGAACGAGTCAGACTTGAATGTAATGAGGTAATTATCATCTAAACCAACCGTTTCAGCCTTAAATAACGCACTTTAGTACTTGCTTAATTTCCTTGATAACTTTAGTTCCATTTCTCATACCAAGCCTCTCTTAGCGTCCTCGCCATTTTGATTTACTCTACGAGAACCAGCAATAATTTCCTGTTATAACCGATTGCATGCGTTATGTATCTGATAATACTGATTGTCTCACAAAAAGTTTCGAAAAAAACCTCGACATTTGCATTGATATTTATCCTCATCCGTGCATTTTAAAGTGGTATCTACATTGTGAGTGCGTGATTTTTTTCCCATGTGGTTTTCAGTACTCATTGGCAGGATATCAGCTTTATGTATCCAATACCACCAACACACCAACAGACGGTGACCTGTGTTTTGAGGACCGTAGTAGTACTAGAGATGCTGTCCGGCTGGTGGACAACCACAGGTGCTCGTATGTAGGCCAATATGTGACCGTATACAACTATAGAAACAACCCAAAACGATACGACTGGTATAGTGATGACGCAATTCTGGAGTTATGTGAGGTACAGGTGTTTGGTGAGTATGATTCTGATTAATATTGGCTGAAATCAATTACTTGGTGAGGTGATTTTATACAAACACATTCCTTTCATCATTTAAAAAGCGTATATTTTCTAATATAAAACATTTTTTCCCAGCCCGAATCTGCTGCATATCCTCAGAAAAAATGCACGAAACTGACAAAGGTTTGAGTTCAAATAAAATTCAGTTTTCAGATAATGTCGTGACGTACATGTATACATCTGAGTGTATAGATATTTAACATAACGAAGTGTCATTTTGCATGGCTCAGTAATTTTGCAAATACCCCTAAAAGAGGAAACGGTTAAAACAGCAAGTGTACCAGTAGGTGTACATTAGAATTTATTGAATTGATGTGAATGTTCTTATAGTTTGATATTGATCAATATGATGATATGCCAGCCTTGTCATGCTGGTTAAACCAGGCTGTAGCATTGCAACATTAACTCAAATAATTCCATTGATTTAATCAATGATTACACAATTGTAAAGTTAAGCTGCCAAACAGTCTCTTCTTGCATTTTCGGAACGCATCCTAGAATTTCAAGTCATCTATCTAATCATCCGTCCGTCCACTATTTTATTCGCTTTCAAATATAAAGGAATTGCCTCCTATTACTACAATAATGTAGTATAGTGTAGTAATATAGTTGTTTCTTAACTGTAATATGTCTTTTTAACAGGATGTCAAGTAGGGAGATACGGTGACGGAAACTGTAACAGTCTGTGTCCACCAGGGTGTTATGACGGTTATTGTAACTCTACAACAGGTGCCTGTTTCTGTAAGTAACCATTATATATACCATATATACAATATTAAAAAGAAAATTTAGATATACTTGTAATATAATAAGATAAGTTGTGAGCCAATGTAAACTGGACAACTGATTCCATTGACTTGTAATCAATGCAACAAGAAAAAATGTAGATGCGTATTTCTGGATTTACTTGTGAGTTATTTTCACTTGATATGTCCATGCACATGTTGATGCGCCATTGATATTCCGCACGTCAATGTCGGTCCGCAGAGTACACATAAAAGGTAACTTTGGATTTGAAAAGTATAGTATTACCCATAGTTATTTATTTATTCATTCATTCAATTATTCATTTACTTATTTCTTTGAAAACATTTTATCAGATAGCTCTCTTCAACAAATAGGCAACAAAAGGCATTTTAAAATGTTTTATTTTGTGAACCCCCCATTCAATACATAGTAAATTACAGTTTATTAATATTACTCTGTTTTCTGGTTATAGCTACCGTATTATTGTGTTACCATCAAGCATATCAACGATCTTAGAACACGTCTCACTTAATGTCGCACGAAGAGAAATCATCTGGTTATGTGAATAAAAGAAAATTAATACTGTCATCTAATGAATAATTTTACAGACGAAAGTCGAAAATTGCATTTCCATTTTAATGCATGTCTGAATATGCATAGACACAACATTAATCATGCACGTTTTGAAATCCTGTTATAATATCGCAATCGTGCTAAAATCATTCTTATTGCAGCAATGTCTATCACATTCACACACATCTCACAATATTGAAATGCATTTTGCTTGTTCCTTCGTTCAGACTGCTTCACAGGAAAATACGGCGTCTACTGTGACTCGGATTGTCCTGCAAATTGTAAGGACGATCTTTGTACGAAAGATGCTGGTACTTGTTTAGGTACGAGTCAGATAGACATTGCGCATGTTTTTTAATGCTGTACTTGAGTAAACATGAAAAAATACCACCATGTCTGTAAGCATGCCATTTCCAGAATAAGAAAGTGTGATATTTCATGACACAACATTTATTGAGGAATTTTGCATTTTCAGACTGTATTCCTGGAAGGTACGGTACTAGATGTGAATTAAACTGTACTGGGAACTGTAAGGATGTGTGTGAAAAAGACACGGGACTCTGTATAGGTGAGTTACAGTTAATAGTCAGTGTAATTGTTATACACGCCATTAATCCAACTACAGTAGCGGTATGATAGATGCTATGTGGTGTAAAATAGGCGTACCATCTTGCAGATCATATTGATATAGAATGGATCAGATATGGATCCATTGATATTACGGGTATATGACTCTAATAATAGTCTTTCTAGTTTCGAAAAGTTATTTCTACCACAATGCCCTGTGTTATTCCTTTCTCAAGCCAATTTATAAATCTACTGACTGTTTGATATGTATATATATATGTTATATACAACTAGTGGAATATGACACTCTTTTGATTGGTCAACAATTCGAATTATGACCCGAGCTGCAATTGTTATTGAAGTCATCAATAATCGAAGGACGTCACATCACCAGGTCCCGGCCGTCACCTGTACTCTTTATTTGCATACGCGAAATTCCACTCTCAAGTCTTTGTATAAATGTACCGACTGTTGGACATATATATATGTTATATACTACTAGTGGAATATGCCTTCCCGGTCTTTTGATTGGTCAACAATTCGAACTTTGACCCGAGCTGCAATTGTTATTGACGTCATCAATAATTGAATGACGTCCCATCACCGGGTCCCGGCTGTCACCTGTACACCTTATTTGCATATGCGAACTAAGACTTTACCACCTTTACCTTTGATTCAAGCCGATAGTATTGTGGTAGAAACAGGTCACACAACGAGTGTCTTTTGCAACTTTTAAAAAATAACTTACTCCTGTGAAATAAAGTCCATATTCAACAACGACTCGTTGTGTAACCTCTATTTATCATTATCATGTTTTAGCATCATTGTTTTCCTGACTTTTACTCATCTATAACATTATCTGTTTTATATACGTTTCAAAATGCAGGTATTGGATAAACCACGAGTTGGTGTAGAATAGGCCAGAGAAAACACATATTCTTCACCAAAGAGTGCTTTATCCTACTTCAAAAAATTCACACCCTATTTCGGACCCCTTCAGGTATTGAACACAATTAAACCATCGTATTGTTGGATAGATGAATATATCTCCAGTGGTGCCACAGGTAAAAATCGTCCTTATCTCATGGTTGAATAAATACACAGGTAAGGTATATACAAGTACATTATATTATCACAATCATATTGCCATCAAAGCAGTATGAATCCTTCACCTAGTGATAGCGAAAATGATCTATTTGTTACGCCAAATAAATTCAAGGAGGATACCTCCAGTTCGGAAATTGACACGGATTCCGTTATTGACAGAATTCTAACTTTGGAATCAAACCATGAACACATCCCGGATTTCACTTTAAAAAGCCCTATTTTCAGTGACATTTCAGACGAGGAGGTAATAAAGTCTACTGATAAGATATCAAAAGAATCTAGGGAAAACACTACATCACCAAATGAACAAATGCGAGGGACCTATGACGGAGACATTGTTGTTCATGTTCATCTGGAGCTTAGCAACCTAACTGTGTGTACTCGGTGTTCAACTGAGGTGGTCTTTGAGAGACTTGTAGGGAATAGGGTGTCTATGTTTATGTGTTTATGCTTATGTGTCTATGAATGTATCAGAGTGTGTTGTATGTAAGATTGTGTGATGAGCGTGTTTATAAATAAATGTTAATATACATGCTTGTACAAATTGTAAATAAAACTTGTATATGTTGTAGTCTGTCTTCTCGTGCAAATATCAACAATCACGCTCAGTTTACGTTACACTGTACAAAAAGGATGACGTCACAGACTTTATTCAACCTTACTTATCCATCATCTATATTCGCTGATGATAAAATAAAACACTTTATTTGGTTTGTTGTGTTGGTAATCTTTCGAAGAGGATCCATGAAAAAGTTACCATTAACAAAAAGAATAATTGATATGTATTGTGAGCCTTTAACAAAAATAACTATTTATAGGGGATCTACATCAACAAACACACAATACTTATTTACAAACTTTAAAATATTGCTTGTTTGTTATTTTAGCATCTTAACATCTCAGCAAGGCCATATCTATTGTTTAGAGGAACAAGGACGTATCTCCAACATGGAGTGCTTAGAAGTAAATGGCCGTATCTCAAATTTATCCATTTTTAGATCTTAATAAATTACAACTACGAGTGAGATTTTCTTATAGAATTTGTACATTATATAAATTGAATTGGGCTAATTCTGTCAAAATACTGTGTGATTTCAAGGAATTATATTATTTCAATTGATATAAAGAACATATTCTATAAGAAAAGCTCAGTCAGAATTGTAATTTATCAAAATCTAAAAATTGATTAATTTGAGATACGTCCCTTTACTTCTAAGCACGCCATGTTGGAGATACGTCCTTGTTCCTCTAAACAATCGATATGAGGTTGTCCTATCGTTGAAATGATGTCGGTGATGTAGCGATAAATAATATCCGTCAAAATAACCAGAATTTTCGGAGAGTTCTTATGATTTCAGAATGCATTCCTGGCAAGTACGGAAACACATGTGATCAGGTCTGTCCTGAAAATTGTAAGGATATGTTGTGTGAGAAGTCCACGGGAAACTGTATTGGTGAGTTATATCTACTGTACCTGTAGTCAACAAGTGGCCGAGTGAGTCTAACGAATATATTCCTAAAAACATAATTTCGTAAAATTTAAAAATAAAATGTTACCAATGAATTAACGAAGATGACTTATGATATTGGGAAATCAACAGCATGCATTGAAAGATGTGTAGTCCATCAAATATCATATATCGAGAGAAATTATTAATATTACGATCCTTGATTGTGTTATGGGGAAAACATTAGAGAGATAACGTATTTAGTCACATATAAATATCAATCGAAATTGGACATTTTCACTATCGGAGTTTATGTTTTGAGAATATTACTTTCAATTACCTATTTCATTTATTCGTTGGATGTTTCCATATTGAACATAATTATGCAATAGCTGTAAAAATTCATTATCTAGTATCTGAGGCATTTACAAATAATTTAATTTTGTATGAAACGCGCATTTTCATTGGCTGAAATAATTTTGTTATACCTCCATAACAAACTTTTTGACGTTGCGAAATGTAACGTCATTTTTGATTGGCTGATGACGTTGCGTAATAATTTATCACAGAAAAGAGTTCGCCAAGGAAAGTGAAATATCTTGGTGTGTATAAGACGAAATTAAATACACTGGAGTGTACTCTCTTCATAAACCGCTTCGCGGTTTATTTAGAGTACACTCCAGTTTTTTCTGTTATGACTGTATAACAGAAAAAATAATTGATGTTAATCCTTAAATAAAACATGTTTTTGTATCCGAATGAGAGTTTTGTTTTGTTTTTTGTTTTAGCTTATTAGAAGATCAGGTTTTAATTCATCTCGAAGTGAAGAAATGGAATTTTGTTGTGTACAATTTTGTTGTTGTAATACTGAAACTTCCAACAAATACACAATACAAATTATCAAAACAATAGAACTAATTTGGTGGGTGTAAGCCTTTTTTGTGGTCGTAATAAACCAATTAGAATAATTAAGATGATAATACTGTGAAATTAAATGACGTTAAAGTATCATTTGCTATGTAGAGACATTATTGGAACCAGAGAACCAAATGATTTCCCATAGACGATAATGTTAACGTTTATCACTGTCCTGCTTAAATGGGCTTTTCAATACTGGTCCACTAGCCATAGTTTTGAAGAATTTCAGCTCGGAAACCTGTAAATAGAATGATTAAAAATTCTACCAATTTAAACTTTTTTTATATGGGGGCAACCATCTTATTGAATTCAGCACCAAAAATTCACCTAAATTTACAACAAAATACATCCTTGCTTAACTCCCCCTGATAAAAACAAGCTAAAATAACTTTTTTCTATATATTTTAATTGTACATCTACATGTATTGCCCCGCCCACACATAAAACTTCGGAATCTTCATAATATTCAATCAGTATGCCCCGATGCAATCACCTTCCTATTAAATCTTCTGCCCAAACGGGGAAAACTCAAAATCTATTTTTGATTTGGTTCTGTGGTCCCTATATTTCATAGACTATATTTCTGGAAAGCACGGTAATTTGTGTTCGATATGGTAATAATATCGAGGATAATCTACAATATGGTAGTCCATCTTTAGATACCATACAACAATAATTTCCTTTTCCTTTTATTTCCATTTTTTATAGATTGTGTTCCCCAAAACCACGGCATCATATGTGAACTTAATTGTTCTACAAATTGCCTGGATAGTCTATGTGAGAAAGATAACGGGAGCTGTCATGGTGAGCAACAACTTTATACTTTAAATGATAGTATTGCATATTTAAACAGTGATACCAATGCAGGCCTTGCATGTCTTCGTATTTAACCAATTACGACAATTAAGATGATAATACTGTGACATTCAAATGACGACAAATCGATTATACACAATACATCTTGTCATACAAACAAAGCAAAATCAGGTAAAGTAGCATTCGTTATAGAGAGACACTAATATTTTACAGACTGTATTCCTGGAAAGCACGGTTTTAACTGTGATCAGAACTGTTCAGGAAATTGTAAGGACATGATGTGTGAACGGGACACAGGATCCTGTACAGGTAAGTTACTGTTTAATATAGATATTATATACCAATACAATATAACGGCTCTGGCTGAATGATATTGCTGATATATCATAAGATCGAAGTAAGTTCTTGCAAATTAAACAGACATAAAAAAGGATAACATGTAAATCTATGACAACTATTGGTACAAGGTATGGCTAATATAGTGATCCTCTTTGGAAATAGCTATATTTCGTATTGATGATTGATGTATTAGATGATCAACAATGCGCCTGTTTGTGTCAAAATCATGTTTTGATATTTCGGAGCATAGCATTTGTTCATTGTATTAATTAATTTGTCTTCGATATACTGTATACCTGGTAATTTTCGCCCCAGATTATTTTCGCCCTTGAGCAACACAAAACATATTCGCCCCGTTTTAAATTCGCCCTAAATGATTTTCAAGAAATATCCTTTTCCTCGTTTGTAAAATCGAAAAATTCTGTCCGGAATTCTCAATACAGTTACAATCGGACCACTCGGGACTTATCGAGTTCCCATATTGTCTTACCGGCATGAGATGTGAAATGTAATACAGGTGTGAAACAAAGGACTTTTAAATTCCTGTGCTTAGATTTTCTTTTAGTCACTGCTGATTCAAGTAGTATCGGGTATGCATGGGCGAATTTAAGCAAACATGATCAATTGTAAGTTCGCCGCACCGTGACTAATGACTAACCAGTGTTTTCTCTTGTCCACACCTACATGTACATGAATGGAAGCCGCAATTAAGCGAAGATGAACTCATAAAATTAGTCTTTTTCGTGGCAGTAATTTGCTACCACTCTGTATTTTATTTCTGTCATGACCGGACTACATAATTTAAAAACAAAATGACTGAATTTTTAAAATAACTCAGTATTTATTGTTTTTTAATTGAAAATGCTAAGCCTATAGTACGTGATTTTACAGTTGAAAAGTAAGAGGGTATGTTTGTAATCTGACTACACTTTGCCCTTGTACTATGGTTTATAAATCCTTCAATTCAGCTTGAAATTTTCGCCTTCATCTTAAATTCGCCCTATCGTCTAAGATCAATAATTCTTTTCTGTGATTTTCCTTTTTAAAGATTGCGTTCCTGAGAAGTACGGCATTAGATGTGATCATAATTGCTCTACAAATTGTCTGGAAAGTCTCTGTGAGAAAGACAACGGGATCTGTTATGGTGAGAAACAACTCTATATTTTGAATAACATAGTTACACATGCAGGCCACGCAGGCAATCATCAGTATTTTTATATAAGCCGAAAAATGTATATTGTGTGCAATATTGGAAAATCTAAGGCGCCTCAGACTGTCCAATATTTTACATATAAGGCAGTGTTTGACCTATTTATTAAAACCCCACACTCTTTGTGACCATGTTGATAAAAAAGCAAAGTCTTGGATATATCTACATATGTATGTTTGATGTGAAAATTGATTTGTGAATCACACGTTCTGTAAAAGGTACAATTATAGTACATCTGAAATTTGACACATGGTATAAACACCTATATAACGGAGTTACTTGGTGGATATTGATATATAAATTCTGTGTAACAAGTTGATATATGTTTATTTTCATCTTGATTCTTTAATTAGATGTCAGTCCATTGCTGATATTGCTGTTTGTCCTTGTCTATCATAATTATGTGCTCATTCAAAATCTTACCTTTAGCTGTCCAATAAGTTCACCTACATATAACTAATTGGACAGCTACAGGTAACATCTTGGACAGCTACATGTAGCTTACTGGACAGTTTCAGGTAACTTATTTGACAACTACAGGTAACTTGCTGGATATCTACAGGTAACTCATTAAATAGCAACAGGTAACTTACTGGACAGCTATAGGTAACTTACTGGACAGCTACATGAAACTTATTGGACAGCTACAGGTAACGTATTGGACGGGTACAGGTAATTTATTGGACAGCTACAGGTAACTTACTGGACAGTAACAGGTAACGTATTGGACGGGTACAGGTAATTTATTGGACAGCTACAGGTAACTTACTGGACAGTAACAGATAACTTATTGGACGGGTACAGGTAATTTATTGGACGGATACAGGTAACTTGTTGGAAAGCTACATGTAACTTATCGGACAGCTGTAGATAACTTACTGGACAGCTACAGGTAAGTTATTGGACGGGTACAGGTAACTTATTGGGCAGCTACAGTTAGCTACAGGACAGCTGTAGATAGCTTACTGGACAGCTACAGATAAGTTATTGGACGGGTATAGGTGTTGTCTATGATATTAGCTGAATATAGTATGCATTTAACAGTGGATGACATCACAGTTGTGTTCTTACTTTATGGCATTAGTTGTTTTGAGGAACATGTATTGTAATTGTAATTGTATTGGAAAGCTTATATTTAATGACGTAGAAACAAATTGAAGGTTATTGTACGTCTTAAAAAAACCTCATACAACTATTTATTTCAGAGAAATAGAAACACTCTTTATTCCAAACACGTCACAATTAATCTTTTATTTAAGACGTCATATCCTGTTTTGCCAAAAATATTTTGATGCCATGTATTGACTACATGATACCTACCAATGGTTATTTCAACATGCTAAAACAGAGAATACGTCATGCAAAATACGACAGTAGAATATCCGGGATGTAATCAATTACAAGAGGAGAATAATACTTTAATCAACATTAAGCACCTCGCAATATTTCTTTCCTGAAATGTGATAACGACATGAATAGAAATAAAACAATAATGTTTGATATGTTGCATGTTTTAGAATGTGTCCAAGGAAAATACAGCGACACCTGCGAACAAAACTGTTCTGGAAATTGTAAAGACATGTTATGCGTAAAGGATACTGGATACTGTTCTGGTAAGTTGTATTTATTACATTTTTACCAGTGAAATATCAAAAATTATTCATTCTATAAAAGTGATATTTTTCACTAGTGAAGAATATCATATTTTTCACTAGTGAAAAATATCACTTTTGCTGATTTGACCAATCAAATTAATGATTAGAAAATACCACAATAATTGACCAATCAGAAAGCCCGACATATATGTCAGCACCTGGACAGGGGGAACTACTTTTTTTTGTATGCAAACTTTCGCTGTAGGCCTAGTTAGCATACGGGGTAGGTTTTTCGTTGATAAAAAATGTAATAAACAGAATATCTAACAGAGTCTTCAGTAATACCAAATACATTTCACTCGTGGGGCTAATATTTTGATATTTTTCACGAGTGCGCAGCACGAGTGAAAAATATCAAAATATTAGCCCCACTCGTGAAATATATTTGGTATTACTGAAGACACTGTTAGATATCCTCTATGTATTAAATGACTTATGTTATGTGATAAGTTATATGCCAGTTATGTTATCATTGATAAGGCTTAAAAAATAATTGGGCGATGATGGAAAATATAGCGGCAATAACAATGTATATCTAATTGAAGTCAGTATCCATTGGTATTGAAAATTATATCTGTATGATAGTTCTTATTCATTTTCGGGTATGAATGTAACACGAGTATTTAATTAATATGAGATACACAATGAATGTCTTCTATGCTAACATGAAACTGTATAAAACCTCCTGAAAATCAAGACTCTTTATTTAGTAAATTCCACTATCGTGCAAAATTTACCTTACATGTTTTTTACGCAATACGCTGTTTGGTTCCAATTTCCAAAAAACAGAAAACAATCATTTGTTTTTAACTTGGAAAATCTTAATATTCTCTACATTGATTTATAACTTAATATTTATATATTAGATAGTGTATACAGCGAGGATATAGATAGTCTATACTTTATATGAATAATTTAGTATTCGTTTCATTAATACTTTAACAGTTTTTCGATTTTTTGCATCCTAAATCTTTAAGAAGCTAACAAATGTTTATAATGAAGTCCTGAAAAAAAAATCCAAATTTTCACGTTATGTCCTTTATTGAAGCAATATCACAAAAAAAGTACTTATCTTCGCATTTTCCTCATTATGATACGCTATCAATTACGTCACACATTTAATTGCTAGGCTGTACTGGACGATTTTACGGTACACAATGTTCGATGACATGCGATAGCAGTTGTGCTGAATGTGACCAGCTGAGCGGAGAATGCACGGGTAAGTTTATGTATAGCATTGTTGGCGAAAATAATATAAGTAAGAAATATATATATGTAAACAATAGTACAAAATCAATCCTTATATGTCTTCAATTTGTATTCTACATGGCCCTCTTCAGCCTACCTTGTATTAATAGTTGAATTGGTCGGTGACAAAATGGTGGTAAAACAAGTTAATGTATATATTGATGATATTATAAAATGAACCAATTTTTGATTGAGTTTTCATTGGATATTTTATATCTTAGCACAAAGCAAACAATGATACCTGGAGAGGGAAAATGATATTTTGTACATGAATGTTTTTACATGTAACTTCTTTTTAGAACAGGACAGGTAAGATATCCCGGCTTGGTTTACAGCTGCTTTTTCACATCGAATTCAACACACTACATTAGCGAAATGACATATACATGGTCAAACAAAACAGTCCAATGTACAGACAAATAAAAACATAAACAAATCTCTAAAGACGAATTATATTCATCGGTTATAAAAAAAGTTATCACACACACATTCAAACAAAACAGATCAAGAACACAAATCAAACTAAATATATATACGATGACAATGAGGTTGTGTTTCATTGTATTGTTTCATCACGTGTAATCACCTGTCATTTATCCGTGTACACCTGTGTTTGTCCTGTCTTGTGTACCTGTTTGTCCTGTGGTAGTTAATGTGACGTTGTACATTACATGTCTGGCGTGTATGGATGATTTACTAGAGTGAGTTTGATGAATACCATGATCAGTAATATATAATGCATATTATATATCGGGTATCCTGCTTTTAAAATTGTATATAAAATCATGCAGTCGTCTTATGCGCTCAATATGGCAACGAAGGTATTTATAATAATAAATTGACATATTTTTTTTAACCATGAACGAATTCCATAGATTTTTTTTCTGTAATTAACGAAAGACAAATATTTTACCTGGAGCAATTTTATCGATTGTTATAATTAAACATTGTATATCTTAAACGTCATTAGTAATGCATTTGTTTATAAGATTTGTGATATATGATGTTATATACCTCGCCTATATACTGTGTATTTGCCAGAGTAGTCTTTTTAGTTCAGGTATGCAGTACTGATTACTATTCATTGATTTCACAAATACTTTATCTATCTACATGTTGTATCATCACAAAATACTAAATAAAAGTTGTTTTTATTGAGCCTGTGTTCTACCGGGCTTTCCGCAGTTCGTACTTCGTAAGAAGACTACATCAATCGTGGGATCTTTCACAAGGTTTGTGTTAAGAATATTTATAGATTCCAATTGAAAAGAAATATTTTAGATTACTTTGCAATACGATGACATTTTTGTTATCATTTAATTTATATCAATTTTTTGTCAATGATGGTATTAAAGTCGATACAATTGGTGATTTCAATTTGTTTACCTGAGGTATATTAAGTGACCAACCCTCTGAAACGCTTAATAATCAATTATCATTGTTATACGATTACCATTTTCAGTTATTTGATTTTCATAAATTATTAGATTTTCATGAATTATGTGATTTTCATGAATTATTTGATTTATATGCATTATTTGATTTTCATGAATTTCATGAATTATTTGATTTGTACGAATCATTTGATTTACATTAATTATTTGATTTTCTTAAATTATTTCATTTTCGATATTTTTTTTTATTTAATTAGTTGCTTGCTTTTTAATTATTATTTATTTATTTTTCTGGGATACATTCACCTCACGATTGTTTTTATATTGTAGAATACGTTAATACCGGGAATGCCTGTATCTGAACATTTATCATGAATGAGGAGTACTGATGTCATCACGGTAAAATATGTACTTCTTCAGTAAAGAGTAATGTAGTAGCGATGTGGGTGTTTTATTTATCAACAGTCGTAAATCTTTATAGATTGATCAATATTTTACAGAAGTTCCTCCAGATTATAAACTTCGTTTTCGTGCGCGACATTAATTTCCAACCAATAACAGTTTTCAGATATAGCACATGATTTCTGAATTATGAATTTTTACGTGTTAACTGAACTTTTCAACACACACATTGTGCTGTATGCACTATTCATAATTTCAACAATGCTGTTATTTTTAAGATCTGTGTGTGTAAAAGTGTGTAACAGATAAACACAAATAACAGTCGGTACATTGTTCTTACCGTATACATTATGTCGTCGTCTGTTTTAGTCGACCCAAGATATTGGAAGTTTTAGGTGAATGATTGGCATGGAGGATACAGGATTGTAACTATCATATGTGCACCAGTAACCTGCCAATTGGTATGTAAAAGTTAATACAATGCATTACTATGGGAATATTGAACAATTCTTCCAATATCAGACAGCTTTAATGGAATTATATGATTCAATCTATTACGTGTCACATTTCATGATATACACATGTATTTGGCATTCTTTCGAATCAGTTATTGTGAATTATGCAATATTTTGGTATATATAGGGTATTTCACCTCCAGATGAAAATTTTGAAATTTGTTCCGACCTTGTTTGAAGTTACCTCCTATTTTCTTCTTGGGGTCCCAAGGGGTTTAACCAGTACGTTAGGAAGTATATTTCCCCGTACAGAAATCGAAGTGTGTTTTTGACGTTAATGATCGTATATCCAATATGTTTGCCATCATATGGATCTAATAACACGTTTTCTACTTACCGTTAGGCGTGGCTGATAACCATGATGGTTACATATGTTTGGGATTTGATTTGTAGAAAAAGAAATATTTACTAAGGATGATTTGTAACTATTATATTGATCCAGAGTCGTGATATTTATTTCAATGTTGACACAAAGGTGCATATCGTAGGGGCCAATTTATTTCACTAACGTTAAGTTAGGGACAAGGGAAGTAGATCGTACCGGCATACGTCTACAATTATATTGGAATTGCAACACGCATGCGCAGCAAGTTAGTTTACAGAAAAAAATTCCGACACAAGCTTAAGTGACAGCTATTTGTTTTTATATTGATTACAAGCCACCTCTCACATTTTCCTCCATTTCTTGTTTTTATTTTATAGAAAATTATTGTCATTTTGAATTGATACATTTGAATGATATTTTAGGTTATTTTATATCAACATTTCTATGCTTACTGAATGAGGCGCGATTAAGTTGTTCCCCATCTTTGTATAAATGGATTAACAATTTTGTTTTATTTTCAGTGAATTACCGGGTATGAAATAATATATGGTGATCAAAATAGCCGACTTAAAGAAAGGATCAAGAACAGTGAATTTCAACACAGATTACAAAAGAGGATTACTTCCGAGTTGAGAGGGTTACAAAATAAAACATATTCCTAAAAACATTTCGTAAAATTTAAATATGAAATATTGCCTATGAATTCACGATTATGACTGTTAATATTGCAATATCAACAACAGGCATTGGAAGATTTGTATTCCGTAAAATATCATACATCGAAATGAATTATTAAAATCACGTTATTCGCTTTTGTTATGAAAAATAACGAGAGAGAAAAAGGTTGTTGTACTAATGTTTGTAATTAATTTCTCTTAATTTTGTATTTTTCCAGTGTTCGACAAGACAATAGTCCCCTTTCACAATACCGGTTATATAGAAGTAATCAGAGTTATCGTTCTTGGTTTGAAATCAAAACGAGGCTATCAATTCCGGGTTTGATAGTCGATCAGCTGATGAAGATCCAGCTATAATTTGACTGTTCAACTTTAGTGACAGATGCTGTAATAATCTACGATCTTTGTGTGCTGATACTTGTTTAACGGTATGTACAAGGTCATTATACGTCTATTCATTGTATTTTTCTGTGATTCGACTCCACTTTCTAGAGTCTTTCGTGACGTTAGTCGACACAGGGGCTTGTGTTGTGGTATTGCTGTCTTCGTTATACGCAGAGACCTAATTGTATATATTTTACGCAACATTTTTATTCTTGAGCATTAATTTGTTACAGTGTGTCAGTGATTAAGTTATAAGCTTATTCGTGTAATATCACACAATATTGCTAATTTGAAATTGCATTACTTACTTACTTTAATCTAAAAATAGATAGTCTACGAGGTTTCCAATATCGTTTTCGCCATTATATTTGTCGCTAAAGCTTGCGATGCTTCAAACGAGTTATGCGCTTCAAATGAAGTTTTCATTGAATACATTAGTCAAAACGCTGGAGAAGTATGTATATTATCTAAAAATAGATAAACTGTCAGAGAATTCTAAATAAATTTGGACAGTCAGTGAGTCACTGGAAACACAAGCTTGAACTGATTAACCACTTATATAATTAGATTTCTATACAAAAATTATATAATATTGAATCATCATAAAGTTATCTAAAAATAATTAAAAAGTTATAATTAACCCTCATTTGTATTTTTGTCCATGATTTCATTACAGATCTCCATGGCTTCCAGGTCTTCAGCAAAGAAGTCTAAGGCTTGGGAAGGGCGTGGGGCAATGTGTTGTGTATTTGGTTGCTCTAATAGAACTTACACCAAGGAAAATGAACTTTCACAACATCATTTTTTTCGCATTCCTTCTCGTGTCCTTAAATCTCCAGCAATAAAGAATAGATGGTGTTCATTAATTAAAAGACAGGATGGTCGTGATGGATTTAATTTAAAACCAACTACTGTTATCTGTGATAAACATTTTACTGCTCAGGACATTCATATTTCTCTTGTTTCGAAGAAGTGGACCCTAAAAGAAACATCTGAGCCATCTATATTTGCATGGAAAGAGGAAAGATCCGAGAGAAAACCACCAAAGCAGCGGCTTTATTTTCCATTGCAAGAAAGTACATGTTTACCTGAAGATGAAACAGATAATAAGGTAAATATAGTTTAATGATTAAAGTATAAAGTTACCCTATAATATCATCAATTGATTACTACATGTTATGAATAAAACCAAATAGTATTGTGCATACATGCAAGTTTATGTAAGATTGTTTTTTTTACCTTTTACTCTATATGAAAAGACCTTCCAATGATAGAATCTACATGTATAACCAAGAAAAAAACTTAACTAGTTAAAATTACATTGATAGAGTATGTTAGTATGTAATGCCAATTACATGTTCTGTTGGTCATGTTCATCTGCATTTTTTTTTGCACTTATGATATATATAGTTTTAACTGTTTTTACAGGTCCTAAAACATGAATGTTCAGTCTCAATTGCCTGTCAGACAGAAGCAACTTATAACAGCTGGATTTCCCCAGTTCAGTTGCTGATCATCAATATCATGAGCAGTCCGAGTCCAATTTATTGAATGAAATTTTAAAATTAAATCAACAAATATGTTGTTTAAAAGAGCGCATCGCAGAGCTTGAAAATGAAATTGAAGGTAACAAGTTTTCATTTGAAAAAATAGAGGACGATAAGGATGCTGTTCAATTTTACACTGGTTTTCCTGATGCTAAAGTGTTTAACTCTTTTTATGCATATATCTTAAAGAAAACTGAAAAATTGAACTATTGGAGAGGCCGAAATGAAGTGGATGACTCTATTCCAGCTTATCAGGAAAACAAAAGAAAACCTGGGAAAAAGCGTGCATTAACTGGAAAAGAAGAACTATTTATTGTTTTAGTGCGTTTGAAAGTTGGTTTGTTTGTAAGGGATTTGTCCGACAGGTTTCACCTTTCTCAAGGACACTTGTCCAAATTATTTACAACCTGGATAAACTTTTTGCTGTATGAACTTCAGGAGTTATTCCCCTTTCCATCCCAGAATATGACCAGACAAAACATGCCACCAGAGTTCAAAGATTATGATACAACAAGATTGATTATAGACTTTACAGAAACCACTGCTGATCTGTTACATAATTGAGTGATATATATGTATTAAAGAAATAAAACATGATAAACTTTCTGTACTAGTCCTTTTATTACATTTCAAAATGTTTAAAGTACAATTGAACCTCTTTATCTTAGTATTTCAATCATGATAAGTCAGCATATTGGCTACATAACACATTTTCAAATGTAACCCATTCATCAGTTCGAGTTACATCGAGATAAAGATGTTTGACTCCTCAAGTAATCACCAAGTACTGCACAAAGAAATAGTTATGACACATGGATATTTGAGTATTCATTTTTACAAAACTGTATACTTGGTCAAGATATATATAATGGTGATTGGTCATATTAATTAGGTAACACAATGGATTTCTTATCAAAATTAATGAATTTGTACTCGGTATAGGTATCAAGCATGAGGTAATTATAAAATGTAATGCATATGGTAATTGATGGCAATGCATTAATTTTTTCAAGCAATTGAATAGTAATGTGTTATTGAAAATTTGTGGAATGGTAATTGAATTAATTACATTCAAAATGGATATATAGCCCAATTACATTTAATTACTTAATTGCATTGTATATTGTTTACTGATATTAAATAAAACAAATCAAATTCATAAATATCTAATATAAACTTCTCATATTCTCTTATCTTCTACTTTGAATGTTAAAAATCTTGAAAGGGTTTTTAGTTTATTTATAGAATTTACCTGTAACTTAAGTGTTAGTTATTGCACAATGGAAGGTGATGAGAAAAATTATAATGACTTACTCACTATATGCATATGAAAGTAACATATATATATATACCTGGCTAGATAATTAAAGCTAAAATTATACGGTCAAGTCTTTTACATGTACATACACATGTATGTGAGAACAATTAATTAATTCATATTGTTCCCTAGACAAAATAGTCTGTCCAGGAATTCTTTGTGTGACAGACCCAAAAATTCAATATTAAACTTATAATTAAGACTGTGTAATTATGGTCTCATCAGGAGTTTTGAAAATAATGAAGTAGCAAAAGACACAAGCACTGACTGCACTGGTACATTTAGTGCTTAATTATCTGAACTACACAAATATTTTAATTCACTCTCCATGTATCATATGTCAGATCTAAAATACAAATATTTTTTATGATTATGTTACTCTCACAAAGTAATGTGTAATTTAATTAATTACCATGTAACTGAACCCAAGCTTACTAAATACATATTGAGTCAGATTGTAAAATAACACTAAGACTAAATGTTTCGGATCTACAATGTACATATTTTGGTCTCTAGCCTATGCAAGGTTAATACCTTGTTGATACTACATTTTCATGTTGCAGTAAAATGAGTTGATACATATATATATATATCAGAAGTGATCAATGTATACGTAATGACAATAAGGCATGCAATATCAAACCACAGCTTTGCATACTGTGTTTAACGTGTTGTGTGAGAAGTTCAGGAACAAACACTTTTGTGTAGAAGTTAAGTATTTAAGGCATGATGTGAGAATTCCAGAGGTTGGAGTCAAACTTCACACGCTCTACAAATATTTCTTTTCCTAGCCAAACTACAAAGTCTGTCCATTCCAAGCTAGAAATAAACATCTGCCCTTGTACTTGATAAAAGTAATCATGAGTTCTTTTCAAATGAATTTTACCACAGTCATTTCTGAGATAAAACCCCTTGTGATCACAAGCTTCTTCAACTGTCATACCTGCTTTTGACACAGGACATTTAACCTCTAGTCCACCAAACTCCTGACAAACTGTATCAAATACTTTTCCATCTGGGCTAGCTCCAAGTCCAGGTATTTCACGATGAATTATAATACCACTCTTCTCTACTGTCACTGGGTTATTACTTTTCTCCATTTTATCAATATATGATTTAATTGCATTTTCTTCATTGTCACAGCCATATCGCACAGCAGGTAAATCTGATATATTACTATGCAAAAAGCACGCAGAACACTTTCTGGGTTTTTGGAACATTTAGCTGCTTTTCCAAAATTGGAAGATGTGAGAACAATATCGTAAACTACACCAAATATCTGACTTTGACTGTTTTCTTGTTTCAACTTCTATCGCAGAAATAATATTTTCATGCAAGCTAAGATATGACACATCTTTTTCCATATATATGTCCACGGCTCTTTCCATTTTGTCAGATTCACCATCACCAATAACATTATGCATTCCCTTTTTGAAGCTAATGTAATCCATTATTTTATTTCTGTCAGTGTTATTGTAAATTGGAACAAAGGTATTTTCTGTATATACATCCACAAATTCTGACACTGGAATACTTTCCTCAGTTTCAAGTTGACTCTGTGAATCTGGTTTTGAATGAAACAGAAAGAAACCTGAATGTGGAAAATCCTGCTCCAAATTTTCATAGAGTGTACAGAATGCATGCAAATCCTGAGTCCTGTCCTTGGGTGCACGTGGATCATAACTGGAGACAGTTAACATCTGATCATTAATGTTATCATTCCCATGCCTGTGTTTGTGGATGGTCATGTCTTTCAGGGCACTGGCTTGTACATTAAGTTTGTTTGGTACTACCCACTGGCTAAGTTTTGAGGTACAGGTAAGGGGCTCTGACTCCTCATAAAAACCTTTCCTACAGAAGTCCTCAACATAGAAAAGAACACCACCAGCATGATTACATTTCCCTTCTGCATTGAAACCACTCCTTTTGAAACAAAAATAAACAAAAATTAGAGCTCAGTTCATGATTATAATTTGATAAAAGACAACTGTAGCATCCCATATACTAACTTACCTACATGTATAAGGCTATATATTACTACCATAGTACTGTACATAAAACAAATCACTTTAAGATAGATACATGTATAAATTTTGTAAATCAAATAAAATGAAACAATACAGTATTTCTAAAAAAAATATATTACAACTAATTGGAATAGTTGCACATATACCATACTCATGCCCCCTAGCTGATAGCTATTTAATATAACATGTACATGTATAACGTTAAGCTTATTACATAAGAGGGCATCTATTATACAATGTAGTAGTGTACACATGTACTTACCCTGCTGGACAAGCACAAGCGGCATACTTCACATCTCCATTGGCCAAGAACACAGTGATGACGTTGTATCGGACTTTTCTCATTGATGCAACGACCTTCGCCCTGATGAAAACCATACCATCATTTCGGTGTGCAATCTTGACGTCATTTACATGTCCCTCTTTGAAGAAGCCATACGCCCTCTCCTTCTTGTACACCGTTCCTTTCATGATGGAATTGCCGAACTTCTTCGTCTGAACGACCAGATACTCATAAATCTGATGAAAATTTGTGTTTGGTAATGTCCTTAAGTCATTCTTCCACTCAACGTCGCCGGCAAATAACATAAGATCTGAGAAAGTGTTGCCTATCACATCGCTACTGACAGAGTTAAAAGTCGTGCCGGTAGGATTTTCCGCCGCTTTCAGTGACTTGGAAGAGAAAATAGCAAATGATCTTGATACTAAAGTTGCCTTATTACCGTCTATGCTTGCTCTTTCATTCTTCAGCCAAGACCGCAGTTGTTTGACAGTTAATGTCTTGAAATCAGATAGGGAGTTTGGAGAGATAGTACCTTTGACGGTGGACGACGCCATCTTTGTTTACCAAACCCGGAATGTATAGCCTCGTTTTGGTTTCGTTTTTTTTTTCGCGGGGAAAAATACGGTATTGTGAAACTCGACTATTTAACTGTTGTGACAGATTATTAATATTGTATATTGTTTTAACAAATACATATGAAGATTCCACCTTGGTCTCTATTAGTCTCTGGATGTATTGTGTCACATGTAAATGTCAATCGAAAATTGTGTTGGGAATATGACATTGAATGATCTATTGCTCAATTGTGTGAGTGTAAACCCTATTTGTTGTCGTTATAAACCAGTTATGGTAATTAAGATGATAATACCGTGATATCAAAATGACGACAAAACAATAGTATTTGTTAGATAATAACTTGCTATGGATGGACATTATATTTTCCATATGTTAAAATTTTGTCAATGCCGCCACGACAACCAATCTAATTTCACATTTACATAACCTGATTGTTTTAGCCATTAATTATCACGCATTTCACTCTTTATGTTAGGAAATAATGATGTTGTTAATTATACAGAGAAACATGTAACTCAGCTAAATATTAAATCAGATGACAAATATATTACTCGTTAAACCTTAAGCTGATAACGTTTATATAGATTTATTAACAAAATCGATGCTTTATTTTTTGTCAGTGTTTGTAATTTGTTGTTCTCAGTCGGACGTTTCCATTATCATATTTGAATTGATATTTAATCACATACGTTTTGCTATCATTTTTTATTTTCATACTTTGTGTTGTAAATTTTTGGTACATTTTATATTACTTTAAATAGAACGGCACTATATAATTTACTTGCATACTTTAATCAAAATTAAACGACAGGCGCTGACCGATTATCATCAAGTTTTCCCTGAGCAATACAGCATTACCGGTTTTTAGCCAAGTATCATTGCCTAATAAATGATTACACAAATATAAAACGGTTACCCTCTTTAAAAGGTAAATCGCTACGAATGATCATGTTCTACTTGTTACATCCCTACTTTCACTGGAATAAGAACTACTTTTTTCCGATACTTTTATATTCCCATGTTGACAATCGTGCTTATACTTTTTACATACATTTACAATGTATTTATCTAAATGGAGTTTGTATTAATCTACATTAATTTTACTTATTGTAAATTGCTGAAAGCCATATGGGGGGGGGGGGGGGGGGGGGGGGGGGTTGTTGTTTAATGCTTAAAATTTGTTTCTGAAAAAAAAACCATGGTATTAACAGAGGTTTTTAACATCGAAGAAAGTAGAAGCAGGAGACCCATTAGGCTGTCCTGGGTCCATTTCAATTTTCAGTATATTTAAATTATATAACTCGGTGTACTAATATTTCTCTTTGTGAAATAATTGATAATAAGCGAATTGAAATCGAATTGAAACGAACTAACAAACGATGTAAGTAATAAAGGTACATTGGCAAACAAAATGGGATATCAATTTCAATGCTCTGAAAACAGACTGTCGGCATGGTAGCCTGTTTGTGACCGGCATTGTATAGACTGTCGGTATTGTAACACGGTTGTGTCAGATAGTGTATATGCTGTCGGCAATGTAGCATGTTTGTGACAGGCAGTGTATAGACTGTCGGCAATGTAACACGGTTGTGTCAGATAGTGTATAGGCTGTCGGCATTGTAGCATGTTTGTGACAGGCAGTGTATAGGCTGTCGGCAATGTAGCATGTTTGTGACAGATAATGTATAGGCTGTCGGCAATGTAGCATGTTTGTGACAGATAGTGTATATG